>NC_135501.1:128194950-128247450 GCF_052857255.1 Amblyomma americanum
ATCCGGTCGCTTCATGGGGAACTGTTCTCAGCGCGAACACCGTTGCCGGCAAACAGCTCTCCCAGTCTTTTTTCCGTTCATAGCACAACGCGCGCAGAACCCTTTTGAGCACGGAGTGCATTTTCTCGACACTGTTCGACTGGGGATGATATACCGAACTGTGTATTAACTTTATACCGCACCTCTTCAAAAAGGTGGTGGTTAAGGCGCTAGTGAACACGGTTCCCTGATCCGCCTGAATCTCCGCGGGAAAACTGATTCGTGCAAAGGTGCTGAGCAAAGCGTCCACTATCTCTGTAGAGCTTAGTTCTTTGAGGGGGACTGCTTCGGGGAATTTTGTTGCTGGACACAGCATGGTAAGGAGATATTTGTAACTCGATTTAGACTGCGGTAGGGGTCCTACCGTGTCAATCACTAACCGCCGAAAAAGCTCTGTGATCAGTGGAACCAATTTCAGGGGAGCCTTCCATTTGTCTCCTGGTTTCCCGACTCGTTGACATGCATCACACGACTTCCCGTACCGCTCCACGTCTTTGAAGCACCCTGGCCAGTAGTACTCCATTAAAGTCGCTCTTTCGTTTTCTTGATCCCCAAGTGTCCCAACCAGCTGTTTCCATGACACAAGCTCAGAAGGACTGCCCGGTATTTTTCCGGAATCACCAGCTGATCAAACGTCTTGCCTTTGCGATCTCTGTAGTGCCTGTACAGCAGTCCGCCTTTTTCGAGTATCGTGATGTTACGCCTCGCTATGCCCTCTTCCACGGTAGCATGCAGGCGCCTCAGACTTGGGTCATTCTTTTGCTCTGCTTTCAGCATATCCCTGTCTATTTGCAATAGCCGCTCGAAACTGCGCGAAGTCGGGGCCAATATTGACGCTCCGACGGGCTCTATTTCCTGCGGTTTGCTTGGCGCCGCAGCTGCGTCGATGTCGCCTGATCTAGCGACAACCTCGATTCCTTGTTCAGCCACTACGTTTGGCTCCATGATTTCAGGTTCTGCTCCGATTTCTGCTTCTCCCTGTCCCAGGTCCTGCGTTAACTGAGCGGCGAGCTGGCGGGTTTTAGAGCACGTTAGTGCCTGCACTTTTCCTTCTCCAAAGATCTGCCCCCGCTCACGCAACAGCCGGTCAGACCGGTTCGAGAACAGATAAGGATATTGCAGCGGAACTGTTTTCGAGACGGCTGCCTCCGTCACCTGTTTTCCAAACGAACCTGAAATCTCAACCCTTGCCATAGGTAAGCAAACACTGTACTCCTCCAACACCTGTTTAATCCACGTTACTCCTTCCGTGAAATCCTCAGGCGTAACATAGGATGGGTGCACTACATCCATCGTAGCCACACTGTTCTGAGCACCTTACAAGGCTTGCCATTTACCTCTAACTCATGAAGGTAAGGGCGAAGCAGTTCTAGGTTTTCATCACTACCGTTTACGTACGAGAACACCAATCGCTGGTTTCTACATCTTGCAGCGATGTGCCCTGTTTCTTGGCAGTTATAACACCGCAACGGTTGCCTGCCCTCGAACTCCTTTTTCCCCGCCTTTTTTACCCCTTCGTCCTTCGTTTGACTGCCGCTCTTCTCTGGAGCCTTTTCTGTGAACTTTTTTTGTGTTGCACCCTGCCACACGTTTCCATTTAGAGCCGGCCATCTAGAAAAAAACATTTTCTTGAGGTAGTTCTTCTTTCTGACTGGCCTTCCTCCTCAGTCACCTTTCTCTGCGTCGAGAATTCGTCTGCGAGTTGAGCTGCTCGCTCTACTGTCTCTACCTTTTCTTTGTCCGGCACCCATAGTTTTATGGACGGTGGAATGCTGCGGAAAAACTGCTCCAGACAGACGCACTCACCTACCTTGTCCCTGCTTTCGTACACGCCTGCCCCCTTAAGCCACTCTACAAGGTTGCTTTTTAATGTGTACACAAACTCCCCATAATCCTCATTGATTTTTTTTGTTGACTCCCTAAAACGCTGCCGAAATGCCTCATCTGAAAGGAGGTATTTCTTCAGTAGAGCAGATTTCACCTTTTCATAATTTTCCGCATCCTGTTCGCTGAGCCTGTCGATCACATTAGCCGCCTCGCACGGTAAAATACCTAGCAGGCGTTGTGACCACAAATTTTCTCCGATTTTCTCTTTTGACACGCCCTTTCATAGTTGATTAGATACAGACCGATGTCTTCGCCCATCTTGTAGGGATACATCCAATTGTCTGTACGGTGAGACTCTACCCTTTTTAATCTGTCACTAATGCTTGCTCCCCCGATTTGGGCTCCCAGACGATGGCTGTCGAGTTGGAGCTCCATCATTTTCAGTTGTATCTGATCTGCGGCTTGCTTTTCTTTTCTTTCATCCTCTGCTTTCTTTTTTAATCCTCTGCTTACTTTTTTTTTCATCCTCTGCTTTCTTTCTTCGCCGTTCTAGCTCTTTCTTTGACATTTCCCAGACAATTTGCATCGCTTCTTCGTCCGCATCGCTATTATTGATTGCATGTATGATTGCCCCTTTCCTCATTCCTTCCTCCACTTCCACATCCAACTCCTCACACATCAGCAACAGCTCTTCCCTATCAACCTTCTTGAAGTCCAAGATCGTTGCCCCAAATGGTGGCTTTGCCCACTCGCTAATGTTCTATGGTTCTGTGCAAACTACACTGTGCTACAGACACCCGATTATCAGCAGTTCAAACTTTTTACCCAGAGTTTAAAGCCTGGTGAATCATAGAACAAAGACAAAGCGCTCACCCGTATATGCAGAACGATGTCACCTGGTCCATACCAAGCGCTGCCAACCAGTTGTTGGTGGTGGAGATCGGGGTCGCTTCTCGACACAACCTCGGTCAAGATGACGCCCGCTCCGTCCAGGACAGGAATGCCGCTGAGTGAAGGATTCGTTAGTGGAGGAAGAAGACTTGGTTTATTTTACATATTTACAAGCTTTTGAGTTCAGAAGTGAGCTGCTTCAACTGCATCTGCAGTCCAGTTTTACACACTGCGTCTTCCCTAGATTCCCCAAGTAGGGGACGCCCTCGCCGTGGTGGGTGTGGACAAAACATGTGTTATCACACACAAACAGACACCTACGCACACATGGACACTCCCCTGGCATAAGTTGAGCCCGAGGGAGAGGGGTGTGCGGCTAGGACCCCGTCAGGATGGCAGGCGACGTCAGGCGGTCGGCCCGCTCTCCACCGGTCGGTGAACTTCGAAGAAACCGAGGCGCAGCCCCGCCGGGAGATGATCCCCAGTGGTTCTGCCATTAGGCATGGCCGGCGAAGCCTGCAGACAAGCAGATCTGCAGATCTGTTCCCACGCTGTTGCTGTGCCCGTGAGGTCAGGAGTAGTCGGGTCGGTGGAGACGTCGGGGAAAATCGGAAGACAGCCCGAACAACTTCGCGGCGCGGGACAGCTATTCCTTAAAGGGATTTTCGCAGAACCCTGCTCCCGCTTGTCCCACGCAGCAACGACCGGGCGAGCGCGGTAAATGCATACCGCAGACACATGGCGAGAGATTCTGTCTTGGTGGCAATCCTGGAGACATGCTGGCGCCAATCCTAATACCAACTGGCGGCCATTCCTAATAAGACCTATAGATTTGTAGAAGACATGTTCTATCATATTCCCAGCGCTTTCGCGAATGTGCTGTCAGCATATTCAGAGATTGGGAGCCTTTCTTTTTGGTGATGTTTATGTGTGGCACAAATGTGAGTTTCTTGTCAAATGTTACGCCGAAATATTTATGTTCTTGTTTTACTGGAAATAATATTTCATTTAAGTGGAGGGTGGGATCAATCTGTAAACCTCTTTTAAGCATGAACAGAACAGCAACTGTTTTTTGTGGGGAGAACTTAAACCCATTTCTGTCGGCCCAAACCGCAAGTCTGTTTATTGTTTGTTGTATCTGTCGCTCACAGGTTGGTAGGCTGCAGGATGTGCACGCTATTTGAAGGTCATCAACATATATAGAGAATACATAATGGACTTTGGAATTATCTTACCTATAGAATTCATTTTCACGACAAACAGGGTAGTACTTAAAATACACCCCTGCGGTACCTCATTCTCCTAAAGGAATTTTTGGAAAGTGTGGAACCTAGGCGTACGTGGTATGAGCGCTCAGATAGAAAATCTTTTATACAGCCCAGCATCCTTCCGCGGATCCCTATGTCTGCAAGGTCGCGAAGAATCCCTAACCTCCAGATGGTATCATAAGCCTCCTCCATATCAACGAATACTGCTGGCCAGTGTTGTTTAAGTATGAATGCTTCTCTAATTGTACACTGTAAGCAAACTTACACCGTAAAGTGTGTATTATTGTGTCTATAACACCCTTACACCCTTTCAAAAGGCCAGGTTTAGGTGGCAAAGCCTCCTTATAAGGGCACGTTTATCACAACTTCACCTTTTTGAGCACAAAAAAAAAATGAGATAGGCGTTTCATGTGACTTACACCCTTTCATAACGGGTCTAAGAAACAATTTTTACCTTTGCACCCGTTTCGAATTTTTCCTTTTTATGCAGTCCCATTCATTCTGGAAACCTTTCATTGTGTATTGTGTGACCATGTGATGCTCACAGACATTTTGTTCCATTGGACAAGGCAGTGCCGTTTCCCAAACATGAAGTATGTGCTTCTGACAATAGGTTTGCTTTACATTGTGCTTTAATGTTTAAAAAAAAGTACACATACATGACATTGCACTCTTTGGCAACTATTTATTTTCGTGAATGTTAAAAGACTAGAGACACTAAATTTCTGCTTGCGTGTTTGGAACGATGCGTTAAACAACAGGATACATGGATCACCGAGTGGTATGCGCTTGTGACCGCTAAATAATTTATAATTGAACTTCTTCTTAATGCTGTTTTGGTTTGTTTCATCAACTAAATGATGGATATGTTATGTAGTTGATCTGTCGTTCACGTGAGGCATGAAAAAGACTGCAATATAAGCGCTGCTGATACGCCGCTTGTTGTCTTTGCAGCTCTTGAAGCAGGCTTATTTAAGCATTGTAGTGAGTTGAAACCACATATCACCATTTATACTGCACTTAAATGTCAAGTATATATCACAGCCATTGTAACGGTTCATGAAACAGAAACCGAAGCAGCATGAGAGAAGAAAAACTGGCAGTGGCTTACCTCGGCTATGCCAGGATATACGTAGCGAAAGCTAAGCTTGGTTAGCCTTGGTTAATCTTGATTGCTAGTGCAGGTTACCCTGGTTGTCTGGCTAGTTGTCACGTGGTGCGGTGCGACCACGGTGGGAATGCGAGCACGGCGAAACTGCGAGTTCGTGGCCAATCTAGCTTTCGCTAGAAAATTCAGTTAAGAACTATTTAGTGGCCATAAGCGAATATAATGCTGTGATCCATGTACTAATGCATCATTTCAATGAAGAAAACATGCACCTTTAAAGGCATCTGACACATTTCTTCCAGCTCAGCTTAACTATGTAAATGAGCTTTGGTGCGTGGTTATAAACCGACGAGCGATGCATTTTGCCTTCTTGACGGGAACATCCAGATAAAGCTGCTAAAAAATACAACATATGTCCATGGCATCTTGATTGTAGTTAACATCAAACAGCCAATATGCGGGCATTAATGCTGCTACTCCCGATATTGTATCTTGTAATTTTTATCTTTTCTCCGAAGAAGAAAGGTTTTTCGGCTCCTTCAATGTTCTCCCCAGTGAAAGCAATGCATGGGGTGCATAGCTTCTCCATGTCCTAAGTAGAAACAAAAGTAAGAAAAGCAGTGAAGATGCCACTC
Organism: Amblyomma americanum; assembly: GCF_052857255.1. Lineage (NCBI taxonomy): Eukaryota > Metazoa > Arthropoda > Arachnida > Ixodida > Ixodidae > Amblyomma > Amblyomma americanum. The sequence goes on from NC_135501.1 coordinate 128,200,719, forward strand.
TTTCTACTAGTGACAGCATTGCGGTTATACGCTGGTTTTCAAATTTATGTCAGTGATAATACTGCCCCAATACCACAAAACATTGTTTCAGTTAGCAAACACTGTGTGCAGCATAACATCATCACAACTTACCAAGGGTACAAAACGTCACATTCACTGCGCCCGGCTGGTTCAGCAATTTCGACAGTAGGCATATCAAGCGCACAGCTTGAATATCTGTAACATAAAGACACAATCAAGACTATATAAATTACAACGATATATAAAGTTGTCACATTTGCGAGCTGCATCATATAAAAAGCAACATTCCTTGTTTAGAGAGAGCTGCAGGCACGCTCAAAGTTGATAAGAGTTTCCAGCCATTCCGCGAAAGTTGAGAGGTTTTGATTGCACTGTCTGTCAAAAATCAGAGCTGGGCCAACATCTACGAAAGATGTGCCTGAAGAGCGCTTTTTCCACATAGCATTGTTAGCGGTATATGCACCATCAGCGTCAAATGAAACGCGAACAAATGAACTCAAGCGCTAGCAGACAGGAACAAAATACAGTCGAGCCCGCTTACAACGAACATAAGCGTAACGCGGCGTCCGTTCGTTATATCCCGAAGTTCGTAGTAAGTGGAGCACAGCTGCTTGCCAAAACACTAAATTTTTTTCTTTGCGAAAAAGTCCGTGATGGACGTCTGTTTTTGCAGCGCAGATCCGATGAGGGAGGTTTCCAGTTTGTGTAAAGCAGAAGCGTGCTCTTCGCCGAGGCCCTTGGCATCGACTAAGTTATCTGAGGCTCTATATGTAGCCCATTGCTACAGGCATGCTTATAGATGCTGGCTCCGAAGTTTCATCCTCATCCGAATCCTCCGCGTCACTCTCGTCCCGCACTTGAGGGGCGTCCGTGAAACCAATGAGGGAAGTCCGTGAGCGTCAGTGCAGCTACCTCTTGGCTGCCGCGAAAGGCCTGCTTCACGGAGCGTGGCCTCCGCAATCGGCATCGGCGGTTACGTGCTTGATCGCGGAGGCCACGCGCGGATTTGCAAGAAAGTGAGGAGAGGGAGGCGGGGTTGCGAGGATGGGCGGGAGGGCCATCTTGAAAGTCGCGTCTGCGGGGAAAGGGCAGCTCGTTGAGAGCGTCACGAAACGGGGCGGGCTTTTCGCTTGGGAGTGTGTGATTCTTGGGGGGGGGGGGGAGAATTTGGTGAGGGGAAGAGTGGTAGGAAGAGGAGGAATGCGCAGCCCGGTAGCGTATTTCCGTTTGCTAGCCGTTGCAGACAAGTCCAATGTTGCCCATGCCCGTTCCCGACAAGTGCAATGTTGCCAAAACAGACGCTGCACCCAAGGTCAGTGTTGCCCACGCCCGTTCCCGACAAGTGCAATGTTGCCAAAACAGACGCTGCAGCCAAGTGCAGTGTTGCCCACGTCCGTTCCCGACGCATGCAGGCGTCTGCCAGGCCCAAGTTGTATTGCAGTAACTCTAGCCTGGCCTGCATTTGTGCGAATAGGTGAGTGTCACAGGCAGTGTGTAAAATTCCTGGCCTTTCACAATAAGAAAGCCAACATTCCTTCTGGCACTTTTGTTTCATTGTCGGTGATTTTTCTGCGTAACTGTTGCTATGTTGTCTTTTCTCTTAGCGGGGCTGCCGTAAGTCCCTGCCAGAGTGGTTTTTGTATGATGTAGGTTTTCAGCGTATATTTTCGTGGTTTACTGCAAAAATTGTCATGACAGTCTACACTCATTTTGCCCATTCTTCGTCTTCGGTTGTGGCACTTCTTTTTTCAAATTGCTGAATCGTCAAACGTTCATATCTATCTCACACCTCTCAAGAAAGCTGCGCGCGGTTACGGGTGACGTTGTCACATGATTGATTAGGCGAAACTGAAATAAAGGAGCTTGTGTCAATTGTGTCAGGTAACCTAGAACAGTGTATTGGGCTGTAAGATCATTTCCTTAATTTAGACACTGTTGCAAACAGTTTCATGATGGCATATACTTGTCTTATCTTAACATTGGGCACAGGAAGGGAAAAGTCCCACTAAGCACAACCTCCCCTAAATAAACTGTGCAAACAGTAGTCATTATTAATATTGCATCCACTGCTCTGTGTCTAATCTGAGCTCGATGTGGCATCCACATATCTTCTGCAATCTGTGATCTGGTAGGTCCTAAACTTAAGTGATATTGCTTCTGAAAGTGCAAGCTTCTCTCACTTAGAGACCTGCTTTCCATGCATGGTTTATGTGCTTGCTCCTTTTATCCAATGCATAATGATTCTTTTGACGTTGTGTAGTGAGCCCCCCTTTGATGGCTTGGAGCTTATCTAGTGTCCTCAGAATAAAAAAAAGGTGGCTACTTCTCTGAACATCAATATATTTTTAATAGTTACTTGCACCACCCCATAGCATCCAAGGAGTTAAAAATATTGAAAAAGAAAAGTCTACTCATTGAAATCATGGAAGAAAGTACTATTGGATAATATATGAACAGTACTTGACACTAAGCTGTTCTACTCTAGGATAGGTAAAAAACAGAAGAATGGAAAACATCACCGTTTAAGGAAAGCTTTTACCTTGAAATGCTTGAATATGTAATTAAGTTGTTGGTTGAGTATATTTCTCACAGTTTACAGCAGTTTTATCAAGTAAATAATGTAGAAAGATTTTAATCAAAGATTTTTCCCGTGTGCATTCTGCTGCTGTTTCTATTTCAGTTTGCATTTGCTCTGTCATTCTGTGTTGCTGTCTTAATTTCCCGGTGGAAATCAAGCAGCACTGTTGTGAATTTTTTCAATTTACTTATAAGTGGCCATGTATGCAAGCCCCAACAAACACATCCATACTCAAGTATAGCTCAGACTTGACTATCAGCTGTATTCTGAAATCACTTTGCAAATGACCGAATCTCTACTGTAATAAACCAGGAGCTGATGGCTGCCTCGTTCCAAATGTAATTCACATGCTTAATCCAAGGCCTGAGATAAAAGCACGGCTAAACATAAATTTCTTGCTTGTTCTTAAAGTAATATGATTAACTCTGTACCTATCGAAGTGATTACAACACTTTCTTGTAAAGGTGATGTGAACAGTTTGCAAAGCTTTTAGCAAAGTAGGTGAATCATACACAATTTGTGAATTACACTGGAGGAATATAATCAGGACCAAATACCTTGGCCTATTTAACATCTTGGAATAATATACCAATCCCATTAACTCAAAATCTGACCTTCAGCATGCGGTCTAGCTTAGCAGGCGGTGTGAATCTAACAGTATGTGTGCAAGGCGGCATGCAGATGACGAATAACCACTGCAAAGTTTTGTTGAGATACATTATTGTTAATTCAGAAACTAGTGCAGGCGTGAGGTAAATAAATTAGTAGAGGAGGAGGCCCGAGTAGAAACTGTCAGGGGGACCTCCTGTTATTAATTGTATATATGACACATATTAAACATATGGCAGATAGCAACTACATATCGGAAAACAGGTACAGCAGGAATTAACAATCACAACAAAAAATTAGATTAAGCATGCTCAATTTTACAAACTCATTAAGGAACATGGCAAAAAGAGAACACAATACTATACAAAAGCACTCAAGCAATAAAAGCCATACACAATAAATACAGGGTTCATTGGCATGGCAAATGAAGGTAATTAAAAAGTACACACTTTTTCAACCTTTTATGGAATCATGCTTCTGTACTAGATGATGTGATGATTGTTACTAGACAGTTGCAGACAGTGATTGCTGAGAACAGTGAATAAAAACGAAACTCTAGAATATCATCGCTTTTCAAGCCAGGTATAGAGCTGTCCGCACGAGAAAAAAAATTTCCGGGCGTAGTGTACAGTATACCGTGCAGAGAATGTAAAACCATGTGCATGTGGGTGAAAGTGGAAACTTCGTTGAAAGGTTGAAACAACACCAGTATGATGTACAAACAAGAAAGCTTCGTCAAATGCACTCTTCGAAAATTCTGAAAGCAAGCAGCATCATATAGATTGAGCAACGCGTGCATTTTGAAAACAGAAAAGAATCTCCAGAGCTGTCTATATCTAGAATCCTTAATGATCCAGACAACCAAACACTCTTAATCGCACTGACGGAGCACTTCCTAGTGCATACGCCCGCTGCCTAGGGCACATTTTCAAGCTTAAATAGCCAGCCTACACATCTGCACCTGTTTGCGAACAAGGCTCCTGTATGGGAGCTGAAAACGTCATTTAGGAGTTCATTTTATTTTGCTCGGTGTTCTGCTTCTCCATGTACAGCCCGATCAGACAGGTTTCCGTCCAACCCTCGACTTCATGCAGCAAGCATATAGTTCCTAGAAAGCCCAACAGGGAACATAAACTGAAACGTCAGCATGTGTTAGTTCATGCTCTAGGTCATCCTGCTATGATTGCAGCCACGGCAAAAAAATGTGAAGTTGCTTCCATGCATGTTGCACAAAGCATTATCTAAACATTGTCTCTAATTTTTAGTTTCAGTGTACTCAAAAATGCAGCAGGATGACCCTGAGAAACTGCCAGAAAGCACATGTTAGGTCCAACAGGTTTGCAGCATAAGAATCCAGTTGTCTAAAAGCTTCCTGCTACATTTTATTCCATTGCAAGGAAAGCAACTTCAAACACTCTGTGGACTGCAGCTACTAGCCTGCTAAATATACCTATTAACTGAAACAGGTGCAATCAGACTATACAGCCTTGGCAAAATAAGAATATGAAATAGGAAAGATAATGGAGGCAGCACTGCAGCAAAAACCCTCTTATAACCAGAGAGTAGACATGAAGGTTCATCATGAGAGGCACTGAATGGAACTGTAAAGTGAGAGTGCGATTGATTTGTGTCCTAAGTCTGTGTACACAATGCTGTATCAAAAATATCGTTACAATAGGATGCATATTTTCTTAAATACTGAATAGAAAATTCCTGTTGACAGTGTCAGCATGGAGCCTCTTGTTTTGTTTTGAGCTTCAGATTGGTAACTGTTTTAGGGCAAGGATAATATTGGGGAATGGAAGATGCTCTTGGAATGCACATTCGGAATGCAGTCCAAAGTGGTTTAAGGGAAACACTAGAGGTGAAGTGCATTTCAATTAGGCTGTAATTACTCATGAGTTTCTACTTGATCGCAGTTATACGGTTGCAGAGCAAAGCTAGAAAGCTTTCTCAGAAGCTTTGCAGCTGAAGGAAAATTCGTCTTAGTCTGGGGATAAAACCAGGGACTACTGCTTGCCTGGGCAGTCACTCTACATTTAAGCTAACCAGGATGCCTAGCAGATGTCATGGTGAGGTCAAATTGATCAACAACCTGAAGCAAGAACGGTGTTAGTCTCGCTCTGAGCTGTTGATCAATTAGCTCTCTTTACCTAAATGGTTTGAAGCTTCTGAAACCATGAGACACTACGCAGGAAATAGTTCGGGATAGCCCTTGGCCTTTTGCTTCTGACAGCCTATCCAAAAGTTCTCGAGGCAGCATGGTCACATTAAGTGTATGTCTCTTCTGTCTTCTTTACGTGCTTGAAATTAATCCGGAGCCCTCCACTAAGGCGACCCTTGTAGCCGCCGGGTTGTTTTTGGATGTTAAACCCTACAATTTACAAATTTTCCATGTGCGGTACGCTGGTGCCATAGATGGAGCAGAGAGAAAGTCAAGAAGAGAGGCAATCCAGTGATCATTACGCTGCTCAGAAGTCATGTTGCAGGTGTTGAGCAAAGGCGCAGCGGATTCGAGGGCAGAGAGGCTGGCAAGCTCGGCCAGTAGCGGCGAGCGGGACAAGGCATCAGCATCATGGTGCTTGCGGCCCGACCGATATACGACACGTATGTTATATTCTTGTAGATGGAGAGCCCATTGAGCCATGGCAGGCGACCGGAGGGATCTTTTAGCGAAGAGAGCCAGCATTGGGCATGGTGGTTGGTGACCACGTCTTAATGATGGCCATTATGATAAAGTCGAAACTTGCCAAGGGCCCAGACAATGGCCAAGCTAGGCCACCTTAGCCAAGCACTCTTTAGTATACTTCATACATTATCTGGCGACTGAATAGCGAGGTGGACCTGCAATAAACGTTTTTCCAAGAACTCTCGTCCCGCAAACTTTTGTGCCCGATATGTGAATAGTGGCGTGTCGCGTCCGCGAAATACGCGGTGCGGCACTGCTGTATTCTTGTAAATGCGGCTTATCTCAGCCTGCAATCTTTATTTATTTATTTATTTACAGAATACTGCAGGCCCTTCTGGGCCCTAGCAGGAGGGGCAATACAGTGCAACATGAATATACAAAAAAACACTGAAAGAAAATTTGAAACACAAAGTAAAATAAGTTTGATGGCGTCAATCTTCTATTTTTTCAATGGAATCTATGTCACATAGTGCTGTTAAAGGTAAAGTATTCCATTCAGTTACGGTGCGAGGGAAGAAAGAGTATTTAAATAGGTTAGTTCTGGTGGTGAATGGAGTTAGTGAATCAGAGTGGCGATGTCTTGTTGGTCGTGGAGCGGAAAATGGCTTGACGTAAGGATCCGGGCACATTGACAACTTGTTATGTTTGAGAAGGAAAAGAAATTTTAATCTGAGAATTTTACGTCGTACCTGCAATGTTTGAATTCGGTGTGCTCGCATTATGGCAGTAGGTGAATCGGTTGAACGGTATTTCGAAAAGATGAATCGAATGGCCTTGCGCTGGATCATTTCAAGCGCTTGAATGTTAGTTTTAGTAAATGGGTCCCAGACAATGCAAGCGTATTCTAACTTGGGTCTGATTAATGATGAATAGGCTAAAAATTTCAAGTCTGCAGGAGCATGCTTCAATTTGTGCTTGAGGACACAAAGTTTACGAAAACCTGATGCACATACGTTACCTATATGTTTGTTCCAGCTTAGATTATTAGTTATCGTCACGCCAAGATATTTATATTCAGTTACCTCCGAAAGTGGAAATGATGGAAGAGCGTAAGGGTATAAAAGGCTGTTTTTTTTGGTTAATCTCATAAATACGGTTTTCTGAGCGTTAAGTTTCATGTCCCACTGGTTGCACCAATCCAGAATATTCTTTAGGTTTAAATTGAGTAATAGTTGGTCTTCACGACAAGTAATTACATTAAACAAAACACAGTCATCTGCAAATAGCCGGATTTGAACGGGATGAGTAACTACTTTTACAATGTCATTCACATATATTAAAGATAACAGGGGACCGAGGACACTTCCTTGGGGAACACCAGAAGAGACAGGCAGGCTGTTTGAATAATGGTCGTCAATACTGACAAACTGCTGTCGGTTAGATAAGTAAGCTGAAACCCAGTTAACTATAAAGTTAGGAAGACCAACTTGTTTAAGCTTGTCAATTAATTTAGAATGGGAGACGAGGTCAAATGCTTTACTAAAATCCATAAAAATAATATCAGCCTGGCCGGATTTATCAAGTACAGTACCCGCCCAATTGTGAAACGAGATATGACGCCTCGAGAAAAGGGGTTGAGGCTGCATAATTATAATAGCTTCGCCATATCTTCCATGTACCTCCATGAATGCCAGCACCTCCGTTCAGCCGCTGCTGTGGTTATTGTGCTCGGCTCCTGACCCGAAAGACGCGGGTTCGATCCCGCGGCGGCTGTCGCATTCCGATTGAGGCGTTAATGCTAAAGGCCCGTGTACTGTCTGATGGCAGTGCACGCTATGGAACCGAAACCAATCTTGTTTCGGTTACGAGAGAGCATTTGATTCGAGAATAAGTATCTAGACCTACGGTGTACATATGTAGCTTGTAAATTTCTGCTTGAAATGCTTCTCATGCCTGGCAGATCTGCCGCTGCCGTAACGCAGGCGCTGTCGCGACTCTGACAGGAGAAAAATGGCGCCGGTTTTAGGAATAACATTTTCACGCTTCAAAATTGAGACTCAAGTTGGTGCAGCTGTAGGTCAAAGCGCTTCGATGACAAAAAAAAAATGGTGAAGTTGCCTTCCGAGTGCATTCCTTGCAGAGTTTCGGTTTTGATTTTATGGTTGGCAGTTTTGTCTAAAATCTGTGCTTTCGTTATTTTTGCTGTCAGCTTTCATTGTTTTCATGGTGCTATTGTGGTGTCATTTCTTAATTGTGTACCATGTTTCCAGCGCATTTCGTATCAGTTGCAGAAAAAGTTCATTTCGTAGGTAGCGTTGTAGCGCCATCTGCCTGGGACGGCCTGCCCATCGACATCAGCATCGTCCTGCGTGCCGCGGGTCGTTTGTATCTGTGGCTGGATTGGTGCTGTTCTTGCGTTTGTTGTAACACTTTGTGCATCTTTAAGCGCAAGCAAAAAAGTTATGCTGCAGTGTTCAAGTATGACACGTTGGAGCCAGTTCAGGTGAGCTTTCCGTGCACGCGGCTACCTACACGGCCTTCGTTAGTATTGTACTAATTTTTCTGAAAACAGCAGTTGAGGTACCTTATGGTCACCTTTCTTTTCGGAGGCTTTTACTGCTGCGTAATCCTATCGGACAGAGTCGAGTTCATACTGCGTAAATGTATGTACCACCAGCAGCAAAAGTTATTGGGGTGCGTGTTCTCGGGGAAGAAAAGTTATTGTGGGGCTTCCTCGCGACCTAGTGCTTTAAAAATGCTACCAGCGTGTGGCGAATGCAAGTCCCCTCGTTCAGACACTTCGAGCGATTGGCTTACTTGGCGCTTGGTAACTGTGCCGGAGTACCCGGGTTCGGACCCGACTGCGGCGGCCGCGTTTTTATGGAGGAAAAACGCAAAGACGCCCGTGTGCTGTGCGATGTGAGTGTACGTTAAACATCCCTGGGTGGTCGAAATTATTCCGGAGCCATACACTACGGCACATCTTTCTTCTCTCAGTCCCTCCTTTACCCCTTCCCTTACGGCACGGTTCAGTTGTCCGCCAAGATGCGAGACAGATACTGCGCCATTTCTTTTCCCAAAAACCAATCTTCTTCTTCCCCGTACACTCCCTCTTAAATTTTGCCTGCCGATAGTACCTCCGTGTGACGCGATTCGAAATTGATCACTTCAGGCCTGACCTGTTCAATTAAGCGAGTTCACACAGTTAATTTTCTTAGAAATACTGAGCGCAGTGCGCGAGCTCAGCCACTGTGACCCTGTATAGTAAACGGGTACCGCACAAGGGGGGGGGAAATGGTAGGGTTCTAACGTAGTTAAACCGAGTTTATGTGTGAAAGCACGTGTTTAGCCTGGTTGTCTCATGGTTTTGCTTTGCTAGGTCGTCGGCACATCTGGCGACGTGATTAGTTCTAGAGTAGTTTTAGTTGATGGAAGACGACGACATGCAATGCACAGCGCGAGCGTGTGTTGCAGTTTAACGCGAGTCGGGGTCGTCTGCGGCAGCAGCATAGTGCTCTCGTGCACAGGCCAGCAAAATTGATCTGCTCGCGCCGCCGCGGGTTCGAATCCCAGTTGCGGCAATATTTATTTTATTATGTTTGCCAAGGTCATCCTCAAGGTCAAACTTCACATTAACTCTGTGAGCCAGTTAGAGATTGTGAAGTAGTACTTTCACACTAAAATATTAGCCCTCCTGAGCCAAAATGACAGTGACAACGTTTACAATTGCTGTACAGTTGATGCCTTCATAACCGTATAAAGACACTCCATAAGCACATTTCTGACCAGTCCAGCTCGATTCAGCACCTCAAATGAGTGTGAACGCGGCTGCCAGTTCAGTTTGACATAACTAGTGTGAACAGAGGTCATCAACATGCTTTAGCAAAGCATCCGTATTTGATAGCCGCTTTCTCTCTCTCTTTTTTTACTGTAAGTGTTTTTCACTACCACTGCCTGCTCATAACGACAAATGCTACAGCTGGATAACATGTCTTGTATTTGGCAACAGCATGGCAAGACAGCCTAATACATTTGTAGCGCAGTCTGCCAAACAAGTTGTGGTACTATGTATTGCGGAACTTGGCATCACCGCATGCTGATATTGTGAAATAACATTGAGTGGGCGTTAAGTCTTCTTGCGTTTTTCTCAGATCTGTCTGCTGTAGGTCAAAGTTTGGGCACATGAGCGCAAAACGGATTTGTTGAAAATACTTTTCATGAAAACAGTTACTTATGTTACTGAGTACTGTGTAACAAGAAAGTATCTGCTGAGACTATGTTACTTATGTTACTGAGTACTGTGTAACAAGAAAGTATCTGCTGAGACTATGTTCAACTGTAAAAAATGTCTGAACCGTGAAAAGTAAATCATTTCATACTGTTGTGGCGCAGGGGTTCACTCGAACCCGGGCTCCGTTGGGTAACGTGTCCGAGCCTTCGGGTTGAAGAAATATGGAACTTCAAGCTTGGGAAAACGAAAAACAAACGGGTTTACTGGCACTTTTCATGAAACTTGATTACATAATTTAAAAGGAACCAGAAAGAGGAAACAGTCAAGAATTAAAAGTCCATAGCGTCGAGCAACTGGATGAGCCTTGTCGTCAGGGCCCAGAGCGATCGTTCGTACTCAGGACACTTGTTAAATACACTGAGGCTCCGCCGCTTTCACCACACGATTCACAGATCGGAAGAGTTGCCGCACATAGCACGCTGAGCCCTGTGGGAATGGGCGAGGAGGATACGGAAGTCCGCTGCTACTTCTTCCTCGGGAATGCGCTTCTGCCCGCTTCCTTTCGTCATCTTGTCCATCGTCGGTCGCGTCTCACGGTACGACACAAGGGGAGCATGCATGGAAGATTCCACGGGTAGTTTCCCCGAGACATCTCTTTTTCTTTTTCGTAAGGTCAACGAGGGGTCAAACAACGTGTCCCTAGCAGGGTTGTAACAATAGTTCACAGCAAATTGAGAATAAGGAAAGGAGCATTACAAAAAACCTGTGTTTACTTATAAGAACAGATAACACAGTGTCGCCCAAAATATCTGGGAGGAATGTATGCAAAAGGACATAGCAAACATGTTTGAAGTTTTCTGCCAGCATCTCGCCCCCCCCCCCCCCCCCCCCCTTCCCGGAAAAAAAAAACTTGAAGCATGTTAAGAGTATTTCAAGAATGGGTACAAGTGTTTAAGTTCATTCAAAATATAGATTTTTAAAAAGTATTTGCAAGATACCAAGTTATCATGAGAAGTACTGAATATAGAATATTCAATCTGTTGTAGAAGAAGCATCAAAAGATACTGACAGAAGAACTAGGGGGCTGTGCTGATCCTGTGCCATTGTTTTGTGGTGCTGCTGTTGCCATGGTATACCAACAACTCACCACTGTACGGTTCTCCTCTGTTGTATGTTAGCTATGTGCATGTTTGACAGAGTTTTCCATGGCCACTTTTGTTAAATCCTATCATCGAGAAATATTGAGTCACAGTCATGACCTTGTGCTGCACTGCTATCTTCTGTTTTGTCAGCCTCAAAGGTTTGCAGAATGTGGCTGTGTAGGAAAAACTTCATTGCTGTGCTGGTGCCTTGTGTACCAGTTGTCTGGCATTATGCCAGTGAATGGAGTGTGCATGTTCCCTCATGATTGCCTTGGAAATGTTGCTATGGGTTATGGCGCATGTATATGGGTTTTTCTGCGCACCCAAATTTCGTTGAGTTTTGTCAGGATCATACACGTCAGAAGGGCTGGTAGTTATTATATCAGAGCAGTGTGAATGTGAAAAAACATACTGCAGTGGGTAAATGAAAACTAAAAAGACTGGTACGATGTAAAGCTGCTGAAACCGCTCACCAGTTCTTGAAAAAGTGAACATATCACCACTAAATTAAAGGTTCTGTTTGGGCGAGTTGGTAATGATCCATTTGCTTCAGTGGTTGTGTTGCTTGTCTTCCTTTCATGTGTCCCGTCTTCCTGCACTCTTTAACAATCACATCACTACTACGCTTCACAATTTTTTACCTAATGTGTTTGTCTTGGGTGGCTTGCGAAAATGGCTCAAGCTTGCAGATCTGCAATGTCAACAGGCCGGCATATCAAGGTCCACAGAATGTTTAATTACGGAATAACTTAGACGGTGATCTGCGTGCATTGCTAAGTAATCAATTTCAAAAAGAACTGCCTAGCTATGTTATTGACATTGTTGTAAACAAATGCTGTGTAGCCCACCCCTGTTATGCCTCTAAGAGAAGAGACAGCAGTATGTGTAAATAAATAAAAAATGAATGCTTCCTTTCCAAAAAATTGATGCCATGCAATGACACCATTTTTTAGACATCAACTGATATCCTTATCGCATGCTTTGTAGCATTTCAAGCCTTTGTAGCGTTTCCAGCAGTCAGCCTGTCTGTAAAGGCGTTTTTTTGTTATTGTTTCAGCGATGTAGGTGCCGATTAAACCAAGGCGCAGTGTTAGTGCATGAATCTGTCAATAAGAAGAGCATGTTTATTACTGTTTAGAAACGTGTACTGTACGCGTTAAGTGGCATATGAACCAAGTCACTCACACATGGATAATCTAGTCCGGCTGAAAATGTTGCTTATTTCGCAAGAAACGCGACCACAGAATGGAAAAAGCCAATTCAGCAGCGAGAAGAGGTAATAGATGTGTTGCGGGTGTGAAAAATGAGATCTATGCATGGGGACAAAATGCCGAAAAAAACTCCGGACCATAATCAGCTTGGCATTCTTTCCGGCTTTCCTCAGCAGCACCTCGCGGAAAGTCAACTTCACGCGACCGCATGTTCACTTTAACAGTGTAGCATACTGTACAGAAAACTAACATCCACATCAGTGTGACGCTGCATGTGACCGAAGGTGTGGTTTGACTGCCAATTTATGAGGACTGGAAAGAATACATCACTTGTCTGACATCTGCACTGTGCAGAAAGTTGTGTGAACTCTGGTGTGCAGCTCCTTAACTTATGTTTCGAACAGAAAACTCGCAGTTCCTTGGTGCGAAGTACATTGTAGGAAATGGCTTGTTTGATGAGAAGGGGCCTGGTCTTGCAGCGTCAGTAATCGTAATTTTTATTTTTGGTTAAGTACACAGACAATGAATACAGGGGAAAGGATGATGCACTGCTGCTGCTGCTTGCCATTTACTGTTCGCACTCTTGCACAGACTGATGCAGTAAAGAGTGCTGGCACTGTGAATGAATAAGTATCATCATCATGACGGCAGGTTTCTGCAGTAAAATGTCGGCCGGAGTAGATGTGCAGTTTTCTCTTTTCAGACTATGAATTATTTCTGTTCAGACTATTTCTCAGGTTATCAGATATGCTTCTTCCCGTTGCAATATGTCAAAGATATGTTGGCATCTGCATACTCTGCAATGAAAGCTGAGGAAACCACCTTTCTCTGACTTTTACATTTTTGCAATGCTCGTGAAAACAATCATTTAAATGTACCCCAGTCTGCCGTTAAAGAAACCGTACCTAAGACAGCGGGATCCAATGTACAATGAATCCTGTGCACTAGAAATTCGGCCGCCACGGCCGGGATTGAACCCGCGTCTTTCGGGCCAGCAGCCGAGCGCCATAACCACTGGGCCACCACGGCGGGTGTTGGGGTACAGTCTCCAGCGCATTTCAGCTGTTGCATAGGTTGAAAATCAGGCAGCAAACTAATGTCAGTATTTTTTTTCTGCACAGCACTAGCTGCATTACTTTGTAGGATGAGGGCAACCACTTCTGGGAAAAAAGTGTACAAAGAAATATGTAAGGAAAAAATTCCACTGCACAAAATTCAGTGTATTAGACCCTGCTGTCATCGGGCAGGTGTTCAGAAGGGCACACTGGGGTGCATATTTTTTCCGCTCCTCACGCCAGTTTCACCTGAGGCTGCAGGATGTGAAAATAAATTTTCAAATGACCACCTCCATAAGCATTTCAATATTGTAAAGAAAATAATGGAAGCTTCGTCAACCTTTGTTGCACCAACCTGCACCTGCAGAGAGAACAAAGCCACTAAAAAATAATGAAAACAAAGCTGTTCACTTGCATTGTGATGACCACTCGGGAAAAAAGCACACAAGAAAAACAGTTGCGGTGAAAATTAAGCGGTATTTGGTCTTGAGATATGACTGCGATTAAGTGCAGAGGAACTGAGCTTAACAGCAGTTCAAAGCTCTAAATTTACAAGTATAAGCAGCAAGAACAACTTAATTTAGTCCAACCAGTGAGAAATGAAACCGAAATTAAACTTTCGGAGTTAGACAGGTCCAACACTTGACCTCAGCTTTGACGCAGACTCTAGCATCGATACTGCCAGATTCGGGAATGGCTCAACTCAGCAGTGCAGTGTCTGTCATTGTGCAGACATCCTGCACAAGAATTGGAATTTCGTTAGGGAACGTGCAAATGATGCTAACATGAACACAGAAACATATGCAGATAGGTGAACCAGGGAACCTATAACTCCAGTACAAAAGGTGCAAATGCACACAGAAACCTGGAAGGATTCTGCATAGCCAACAAAGCCCACATATACATTGGCTCACCATCATTGATACAGAGCAGCCAAGAAGCCGCATTCCTCTCAGGGAGGTCACAGGCAAATGAATGTGCGCATCAATGACATCCTCCTCGTGAGTCTTCAGGAATGCCTGCAGCTGATGCAGTAGACCAGGAAGTGATGAACAACTGGTGAACAAGCAAGTCGTCTACAGGGCCACTGTGGATACAACAGCAAAACACAGAATCGGACACCCAATGCGAATCTTGCCATCATGTCTCTCATGGCCTGTGAAGCACTTCGCACCGCAGTACAACTTTTGCGACCGGGAAAATGTTCAAGTTTCTAAAATTATAATTTGCAATTCACTGCTTGTTGTTATGCAGAAAAGCATACTGTAATCCCAGTGTATAGATCTGAATAAATGTCTTCTTTTTATTTTGCTTCCAAATTTGTTATGGACAGTTTTGAAGGGGGACGAAAGTACCATATTAACGAGGCATGCCTCTATAACCATGCAGTATTCGAAAAACACCACCTGGTTTCGCATAATATGCATGGCCTTCCTAAAGAACGTCCCTCATCCCTGCAATGACAAAAAAAAAATACAGAAATGGTGGGGCAGTAAGTTGAGCACACAGAAAAGGTATTATGCAAAACTTTCTGAAGTAAACAGCAGCCAGCCAAACAAGCTTCAGTGTTTATTTTGAGAGTCCTTTCAATGTTCCTGTTATGAGGAAGCCCACTAACTTTGCATGCATCTTCTAATGTGGCTGTATCAAAGGACTAACAGCATGATAAACACTGCCACTATAGTGGGAGTGATGCATAGGGAGACTCTGGATACAAATGATGGCAGGGGGTCACCCTTATTTCGGCCATGGAAGAACAGATGTGCTAACTTGCAGACAGTGGCTACATACAGAGTGCTACAATGTGGAGTTCTTGGAGTGCACCCATGGCAATAAACAGTCTCACAGTAAAGTATTCCTGCATCATGGTCGGCTGCTGAAGTATCAAGCAAGAGATTTCTGCATATTTCCAACCAGTCTGCTGGCACTTAGTGATTACTTCAAACAACATTTATGGTCATGTGCCACTCTGTGTCAAAAAGAGGTGGCGCCTTGCCCATTTTCAAAGTTCACTCACACTTGACAAGGAAATGCGAGAACCAGTCAGAAAGGCAATGCAGCAAGCAATACGGCACTCGATGTAAACAATAGGATTTCAAGTCAGCATGATATGTCCGGCAGTCTGTCCCACACCTCCATTTCAGAAGGGACGCAAATTTCAACAAAATTTAGTTTATTTCTAGCTGTATTTACATGAAATTTTTGAGCAATTTAAAAATAATTTTATGACGGCTCTCACCAAATGTCACTGTTTTATGCGCAGAACATTATTTTCCGATATATATTTTTCTTGAAACATACAAAACTAAGAAAATATGGCAGAAGGCTAGTTCAACATTCATTGTTCTTGCAGGGTGAAGTCATTCTTGTAATTCTTTTTGTTTTGCAAAGCTCAAATTTTTGTTTTGAATTTTTGAGATTCAGTGTTTGTTGACATATTAAAGTGAGAAGACAATTTCATACAAGGAATTTAAAATTCATAAATTTGAAAAAAAAGCAGTTGTCTAGACCTGGGCTGCGGTCCTAGGAGTGCAACGAAACAAGTGGTCCCGAAAACATAAAACTGTTGGGGACAAGTGTGCTCCGTAAGGCATGTATCTAGGCAGAAAACCTTAACAGAGAAAATTGCCCGTTTCTTGAATGTTTCGTCACTATTCACAGCCGCCGAGGTTCATGAAACAATTTTTTTTACAGCACTTCCCAGTCGATTTCAAGAATTAAATTTGGGGACAGCAGAGTCATTTCACGCGAAAGGAAATGCACCAAATTCTTGGTATTTTAGATTTTGCTGAGAAAATTCATGGAAGCCCAGTCCCAACAGAAGTGTAGAGACCTTCTTTCAAAGAAAAAAAATTTTTTCTCCGTATATCATGCTCCAAAGTGTAAGACATCACCTTCATCTGGGCATTTTGCAAGAATTATTGTTCAGGAACCGGTCCTTGTTGGCAATGTTTATCTCCGCATGTAGTCAGGTATTGAGATGCCCTGTCATGCCTCAAAAAATAAACTGTGGATGATGCCATTTTGGTTTAAAATGGAAGTGCTTAACAGGAGAAAAATTTGAAGATTTCCGCATTTTTTAAGCTAAACTTGGAGTCTAAATTTAAGCAAACTTTTTTGGAGTTTTGCCTGAAACCTTGATCTAGCACTGTTTGAATTAAACTTGAACCTTGCGTTGTTCTATAATTTAAAAAAAAGTACATAGATTTCTGCAGAAACGGCCACATTGAGGACCAGAAAACGCTATGTGGGCAACGGTGCTAGACAAAAAAATCAGCCAAATGGTCAACCCATTTAGTTTCGCATATTAAAAAAACTAGAAAAATATTTTTTGTTGGCGAGAAATAAATTTTTATAAAGGAGTTCCAGCGATGTGGTGCCAGCACCTGTTATGGTCCGTCCGGTAAAACGCTGCTTTTATTTCCGGCCTTGCTAAACTCTAGCAATTGCCATTAGCATTGGACATATTGTGAGAGGATGGCGCAACGGAGCCATTTCAGTGCTTTCATTTATTCTTAAAGAATATGTTTGGGCGGAATACTCATGGTATACAGGATGTGCCATGTTATTCCCTATAGATATGACCTAAACGCAGGATTTAAAAAGCCAATCTGAAAGTGTTAGATGTATAAGCATTTATTATTTACATTGCACTTGACTGAGGCATCAGCCTCACCAATTACTCAACTTCCAAAGCTGTGGTGTACAGCAAATGGAATGTTTAATAAACCATTTGTATTGAATTAAATCGGACACCTTGTATACGCACAAAATATGAAGGGAGACTGCACACTACAGCAAAAAAGGCTATAACATCATGTGGCCTGAATTGGGAACAGCTGGGGATAAGAGTTAATGGAGAATACCTAAATAATCTGTAATTTGCTGATGACATTGCGTTGCTGAGTCACTCACAAGATGAATTGCAAAGCATGATCAATGATTTAGACAGGCAGAGCAGAACGGTGGGTCTAAAAATTAACATGCAGAAAGCCAAAGTAATGTTCAATAGCCTAGCAAGGGAAAAGCAGTTCACAATTGGAAGCGAGATGCTGGAAGTGGTAAAGGAATATGTCTACTTAGGGCACGCAGAGACTGTTGATCCGATCATGAGAGGGATATAACAAGAAGGATAAGAAGGGTCTAGCGCATATGGCAGGTTCTCTCAGATCATGAATAGCAGTTTACCAATATCCCTCAACAGAAAAGTGTACAACAGCTGCATCTTGCCGGTACTCGCCTATGAGGCAGAAACGTAGAGGCTAACGAAAAGGGTTCAGCTTAAGTTAAGGACGACACAGCGAGCCATGGAAAGAAAAATGTTAGGTTTAACGTTATGAGACCGGAAGTGGGCAGAGTGGGTGAGGGAACAAACACGGGTTAATGGCATCCTAGTCGAAATTAAGAGGAAGAAATGGGCTTGGGCAGGGCATGTAATGCGAAGGCAAAAAAACCATTGGTCCTTAGGGGTAACGGAGTGGATTCCAAGAGAAGGCAACAGTAGCAGGGGACGGCAGAAAGTTAAGTGGGCGGATGAGATTAGGCAGTTTACGGGGATACGGTGGCTGCAGCTGGCAAAGGACAGGGTTAATGGTAGGGACATGGGAGAGGCTTTTGCCCTGCAGTGGGCGCAGTCATGCTGATGATGATAATGAAGAAGATAGATGGCATGCTCATATACCTTTGTCGGCATTCTTAGCGATATGAAAGCCTCAGTTACCTTCCTTTCAGCTTTATCTCTTGGCTTTGCAAAGAACACTGTGTTTTCAAGGGCAGGGCAGCAGCCATGTTTCTTGCATTTACTACAGTGCATTGCCAAATGGGCATACTCCCACACGGTAGGCGAATCTCGGCCTGTGTTCCAATTTGTGTCCCTTTTGAAAACATCCCTTTCAGTGACACCTAATTGGCCAAAATGCCAGAAGCAGATGTGCATCTACTTCTGCCATTTGGGGCAGCCAGGTGTCACCGAATGGAATTTTGAAAAAAGACTGCGCAAAACAAACAACACAGGAGAAAGACAGATGAAACGAGTGCAACTCTGCAACTGTGTATTCACTTGGAAAGCGAGTGAATAGATCAGCAAAAAGGCTAGACCAGGCTTCAACAAGCTGGCTATCCTACTCTGCTCAGTTGCCAATGTGTTACTGAAAAAGGGTAAAAAAAAGAAAAGTGTAATAACAGAGCAAAAAACGATGTTGCCAAACAGAAAACGAAACCTGTGATAATTCCTTATATTCATAAGATGGCACACAATCTGAAACATGTTAAGGCAAAGTTTACCTTTATGGCAGTTGAACGTCCCAAAGCGACTCACGCTATGAGGGATGCCGTAGTGAAGGGCTCCGGAAATTTCTGCCACCTGGTGTTCTTTAACGCGCTAAAGTTCGTGTAGTTTTTCCACCCCCAAGAAGCTGTTCTACTTGTGTGGTAAAATGGATTCAAACAAACCGAAAAAAGCAGAATGCCAGAAAAAGTATGTGACGCCGTTTGTGAAATGTGTAGCGGGCGTAGTTTATCAGATCCCGCTGTCGTGTGGGAAATCTTACAATGACCAAACGGGCTGATGTATTAATGATAGCCTTGGTGACCATAATCACGCATTAAAGAACGGCACGGGTTCTTTCTTACCACATCACTGTAAAGCCTGCAGGGAAAAAAGAAAAAATGCCAGGCGAAGCTGAAGGAAACAAAAATCCTAAGCAGGGGCAAAGATACTACAGCCCGTGATCTTATAGAGGGGTTCCACATCAAAAAAGGCAGAAGAGATTATGTAAGCACACCCTCGCTTACAATTGACAGAAAAGAAAGTCTTTTTAGATATGTGCTGAGACACATTTTTTCTATAGCCATTTGTTACCTTATTGTTTCTGCTTGTGCGCATGTGTAGGTCCCTCTCTGCTCTTGCCTTTTTGTCTATATATTCACTTGCTTCAATAGGTGAATAAACAGTTGCACTTGTTTCGTCTGTCCTCCCCCAGCGTTGTCTGCGTGTCTGTTTTCAAAACCATGCACCAACTTAGCCCCCGAGAGATTATTACCGAATGGGATGTTTTTGAATGAGCCGCAAGTTGGAATAAAGGGCCTTGTTGATGGCCTTGAGGCGCATTGTGTTTGCTTATGTCTTTTTTTGTTAACTCTTTCAGCTCTTAATCTTTTGCTCAACCTTGGGTACACCTTGGCAAGCTTACGAGAGGAGGTCTAAAATTTGTGGCCGTTAATTGATGGAACGAAAGACAAAGGTTGTACCAAAAGAGTCTATTCATTCAAACATCTCAACATATTTGCCATTGATATCAGTGTGTTTCTTGTTGTGACAGATTTATTTTTCCTAATATGCTTTGAAATTATTCCTTTGTAGCTTTTGCAATTCACTGTTCCGAGTGGCAGTGGTCTCATTTATGGAAATAAACAGTGGCCCTAGATAAATCTTCATTCACAAAATGCTGTTGGAATTCAACAAATCAATAGGTGGGTCTGAGCTCGTAGTGAAAATGGTGCAGTATCCGTGTTCATTTTTGTTCTTTCAAGAATGTCGCCGTTGTCTTTGCACCATCTCCACATTTTTCTCATATTTATAGTCAGTATGTGTATTTGGAAAAGCACCATAAAGCAGTTATGCCTCTAAAACGACATAGGAACGCCACTCTAAGCTTGACAAGACAGAACATTCATGCAGCAAAATGTATTGCCAAAGTCCACAAAAATTTGGAGCTCCTCGCATAAATGGCACCAAAAACATAGGCTTACTCGTTACCTGCCTGCAGCTTTCTTGATGTGAGAAACATAATGCAGGTAAGACAAGGAGCACACTTGCTTCCTCTCTTCATTGCTCTTCAAATTTTGTGTGTTTGTGTAGTTCTCATTTCTCCTCCTTCCTTTCTTGCTTTTTCAGTTTTTTTTACAGGACTATACCCGCCAAATCTTTGCTTGCGTGTTTTCTTGTTTAAAATTATGTGTTAGACATTAGTATATATGGATCACCCCATACACATCAGTCGCTAAATAATTTACAATCGAATTTCCTGTTGATGCTGTTTTGATTCCAGCAGCTAGGAGATAGTTGTGATATCAAAGGTCGGTGTGCACCACATGCGGCATTATATAAACTGCAATATATATACTGCTCCTTCTTTGTTTTCATTAACTGCAATGCTAAAACCAGCCTGTCTCAAGAGTGAGAATGACTACAAATGAAGAAGCAGTGACCTATACTGACCTTTGATGTCATAGCCATTGTCCGGCTGTCTAAACCGAAACAGCATGAGAAAATGAATTGAATTTTAAATCACATAGCAGGCCTAGCTAAATACCCTGTGGTGATCCATGTATTCTAATATCTTATGCTTCACTACAGAGAAGACAAGATGTAACTAAAATTAGGTGTCATTTTCAAAAGTGAGTGACAGTATGACATTTACTGCGGCCTCCCTTTATTCTTGTTTAACCATGTTCACAATACATCAACCTTTTCATGCAGTTCAGATTATAGTAATTGCATGCAGCTTATCTATGTAATAAAGTACACTACTTGTGCAATGTATGAAAGAACTCTGACTGGCACCTACAAAATGTGCCAACTTTCTTCTTCTGTCATGAGCATGTTTGCAATTCGTAACGGTTGGAGAAAGCTTAGCCTAGCAGCACGAGCAGCCATCTCAGCAAGAATTAAAAAATTAATGACCTCACTGACACCATGCCTGGCCTCATCTTTTTTTTTAAATGCATATAATTTCATACATGTAGAATTGCAAGGAAAATTAGCACAGCTCAAAACAGGACTAAGCCTTAGCAAGTTTGTTCAGCGTTACACTATGTGTATGACCCTTTCAAATGTTGAGAACTGGAAGTGATTTCCTCACTAAATTACACTATGATTATGACCCTTTCAAATGTTGAGAACTGGAAGTGATTTCCTCACTAAATTCCCTTCAGATATAGTTTCATGCACCTACATTTCGAGCAATCTATCTTGAGTCAACATACACTGAAGCTGGGTGCAACACTAATGAGGTGTATATTTCAGTGTTTGCCGTTCAGAAACTTTGTACGCCACAGCTCTCTGGAATATGAAATTGCGCATATGAAAGATCTGTTTGTAGATGGACCAGCTTATTAGTCATTATACAACCTACAACCTCACTTACACAGCTTTAGACTCGATATCTAAAAGCAATCTTTGTACAACATACAGTTATGAGCAGGTTTTATTGCTCTCACAGTGCATAGCAATCGTGAACCTCATGTTAACTAAATTATTTAAGGATGAAGTGCACTTTTGAGAGTAATTTTAAAGTGCTCTGAAAAATTTCAGCCCCCAAATGAATGCTGCATAACTACACACAATATAAGCTTCAGTTGTGACTGGGCACAAATCAAACAAAACTTAAAAGAACATTGAGGATAAATTAAAGTTGACCTGCTACTCGACAGACTATGATGTTCTAATATCAAAGGAACTGCTGTCACCGAAAACTGAGCTTTGATAAGACAGAAAACACCAAAAGGTGAACTACAGGTGTGGTCATCACCAGCTGATTTTGCAAGTAAACTGCGTGCGTGCGTAGGCACCAAATTTTGGGCATATCCAAAAAAAGCCAGAAAATACCAGGAGGTTCTAAAACATTTGCATGATTGAACAAGATGAAAATAGCCCAAGTTGTGGAAAATTTCTAATAAAGAAAGCATTACCTAGAATATTTACCTGTACCATTAACGGTACCTTGTTCCTCACAACTTTTCTGTTCCGCTCTAAACAGAAGGTCCACAGGGTAAACTGTTCTGTGGTCGTGGAACGCAGCCATTTGCACATACATTGAATTAAGCTTGCCCAAACGGCACTCTTTGACGCCATGTATTCATGCAGTCTCTTACGCACTAAAAAAAAAACTGGGACAGCCCAATGTCCCAGATAAATTGGCCAAACGGCACTCTTTTACGCCATGTATTCATGTATTCTCTTACGCACCCAAAAAAAACTGGGACAGCACAGTTGTCCCAGATAAATTACTCACCTTCATTAAACTTATCCCATACCACCCCTACGGCAGACATCTTTGCTTCACCGCCTCACCGGCGTCGATGCAAAGAATGAAAGCGAACAAAATACCCACCTTGAATTAAGCTTGTCGAAACGGCACTCTCATAGTCTGATAGTCGCCGCAAGCGGCAGTCATCGTTGCTGTCATCGAAAAGCACGAACACCCAGAGGCGGCAGGGCGCCGCCATTTGCAATTACCGGCGTCGCGTCTATTTTCCACATTTTGCCATGGGAACAGCTGCTCCGCGTGCGCGTTGGCGTAGGCAACCATGGCATGTACAAAGTTGTCATGGCAACAGCTGCTCCACGCGCGCTTTGGCATGGGCAACATTGGGCTTGTCTGCAGCGGCTAGCAAACGGAAATACGCAGCCCGGTAACTGCCTCCTTTCTTGCGAGGAGTCACCGCAAATAAAGGCCCTCTTTAACCGCAACTGGGCTGCGTTGGGAAGGAGTCAAAAGGTTAGCAGTGTGGGAAAGGGGAGGAGAAGGGGAGAGCGCGGAAGCACCCGCAGGAGACGAGGGGGGCTCCCAGAAGTGGGGGCGCACTGGAACAATGCACAAACACTGGGAATGTAGGGCCAAGCTCCATCCACTGAATGCGGTCCACACAGAGGGGCACAAGAGAAATCACGGGCACAAAGAGGCAGTAGCATGGGGCGGCGATGCCACGGTGTATAGCAAGCAGCGCAATATGTGGGCGGGCCAAAAGCTGTAATTGCGGTGCACATACACGTGAGAGTGAGGCACGGCAGTTTCAATGTTGCTAGATACGATCGTAGAAGCCCGCTTCATGTATGAAGCGGACAAGAGAGCCGAGCGCACTGCGGGAGTAGCTAGCTGTAGATTTCGGAAAAGTTAGGTCTCCCACATTGTCAGAGGGGAGGGCAAGTTCGCGGTATGCACCAATGAGCGTGGCACGTGGAGTGGAAAAAGCGGAGCACACACAAAGTAGATGTTCGACGGTTTACACATCACCGCACTCACGACACAGGCCATCTCCCTCACCTCGGATGCGTAGGCATCGTTCTTTCGTCCATGCACATCCTATGCGAATTCGGAGCCGAGCTGAGCATGCCTTAGGGCCAAAGCCACCGAAAGTGATGATGCGGGGCGGTTTGCCACACGAGGGTCTGGATGACGCTCAGTGAGTTTGTGACGAATGAAGTGTTGTGCTACGTCGTAGCTGGACACTGAGTCACTGAAGGGCACAGCACCGTTGTTGTGAGCCTCCTTGGCTAGTTTGTCAGCAGCCTCGTTTACCAGGGAGGCCGATGTGGGACGGGACCCACTGGATAACAATGCCACATACTCGATCGCGCACTGCACAGAACTGCACACGAAGTAATTGGGCACAGACAGAAACACAATCGGGGGAGCAGAGTTGGGCAATGGCTGCACGAGAATCGCAGAGAACAGCCTCTCGGGAAAGGTAAGGCTGTTCGAGAAGAATGTCTGCAGCCAGATGGAGCCCTGCCAACTCAGCGGTGGTGGAGAAGGAGAAAAAGCGGAGTCTGCACTGTCGCCGCAAGCCGAAAGTGGGAACCACGCAGGCAGCAGTAGCCAACGACTCGTCTTTGGCCACGGAAACGTCGGTGTATAACAGGGTGCCATCAGAAAACTCTGCGTCAACACGGTGCGCGGCCTCCTGAAGAATAGCGCAATGCAGTCTTTCGCTTTGATTGCATTCCGGTTAGACTAGCGATGATGCAAAGCGGTGGGTTGCGATGTGGGGGCGGCAGTGGCGGCGCGGGGTTGTGTGGTGAGGTCATTAGCTCATCAAAGTGGCGGACGGCTTGCCCCATGCGAGAATGGGTTGACGATCGTAGTTGGTCAAGTAGCGCCCGGGCGTCTGGGGCCCTATGAAGACGCTCTACATAATGAAGGGCTATGCGCTCCGCTCGAAAAGGAACTGGCCATGCTCCGAGTTCAGCGTAAGTAGGGCCGATTTGAGAGTGACTGGGATGGCCCGAAAATCATGTGATTTTGCTCGCGGTGATCAGTGTCAGTGTGTCTCCAGTGTCCAAGGCGAACCTTCATTAACGGGAGTGCGTATAGGACGCGGGCTGCGGCGATCCCCTCATACAAACGTCGTGGTAGAGAGGGGGTAGTTCCCTCGCCTCGGGCTAGGAATCGTGCGGCATATGACGCAACTCGCTAGTTATCTGCGCGTAGTGTTCTCACTTCAGTGTTCCAGTTGAGCCTGTAATCTATGGTGATGCCTAGGTATTTCCACTTGTCTTCCAGGGAAGTGGTGCACCTTGGAGATGTAGAGTGGGCATGTTTTTCTTATGACACGGCCTGGGATGAAAAACTATAGCCACTGTCTTTTTAGAAGTGATGGAGAGCCCTATGTCGTTGAGATAGGCAGTTGTTTCGTCAAGAGCAGCCTGAAGTGATGCTATTATTTTGGGTCCTTTGAAGGAACCGGAAATTATAAGAGCAATGTAATCCGCATAAATAGCTCAATGGATGGGATAGCATGAAGCTGGGAGGTTCGCGGGGAGGCGAGCTAGAGTCAGATTAAAAAGAAAGGGGCTTAGGACGCTGCCCTGTGGGACCCTCGTGTGGACAGACCCGCGAGAGCTCTGTGTGGCGGCCACGCGAACTTGAAAAGTCCGGGCCGTGAGAAAGGCTTCACTATAACGAAAGAGCCCGTCGCAAACGCCCAGGCAGCGGAGTGAGTGAAGGATGACAGGACGTGGAAGGAGATCAAAAGTGCTGCGTGCATCCAGCAGAACTAGATAGGCCACATGTCGATTTGCTTTGGCATCTTAGAGTGTTGCTTGATTTGAGCAATGCTATATCAGCTGTGCAGCGGTTCCTTTTGAAACCGCTTTACTCTGGAGAAAGAGCCTGACAGGCAGAGGCTATCCACTCTATACGTCTGAGAGCAACAGCTTTAAGAGTTTTGCATGCAGCCGATGTAAGAGATACAGGGCGATAATATGTAATAGCTTTCTGAGGTTTTCCGCGCTTCAGTATGGGCACGATAACAGCTAATCTCCACTCCTCAGGGACGGAACCTGTGATCCACACATAACTAAAGGCGGCAAGAAGGTGTGGACGTTGTCGCTCTTCGAGGTTTAGGAGCATTTTGTACGTCACGCCATCTGCTCCCGGTGCTCTGCGGCTATTGCGTCTTCGCTCGAGAGCATAGGAAAGCTCGTGTGCAGTTATTTCTGCTCTGCATATTTCTGTAATATCAGCCTGAAGGTGGCTGGGGAGGGAGGGAGAAACTACTGGAGCAAGGTAGCAGGCTGCAGTGTGCTGGGAGGAAAATTGTCCAGCAAGATTTTCTGCCAAGGCTGCGGTGGTGATGCCTCTGGATATTGCCACAGCGAGAACAGGGTTGCGTGGCACTCTGGGGTTAAGCATGGCACTCAGTATTTTCCAGGGTCGATCGGAGTGATGCGCGTAGTTGAGTTCGGCACACAGATTGGCCCAGCTTTGTTTACGGCTCCGAGCTGCGTATCGGCGGCAGACTACATCTATCCTGTTATAGATAGTCCAGCGGGCCGGTTTGCGAGTGCGAATTGCTCGTTGCTGCTCGACTCGCCTTGCAGCACGGAGATTTAGTGTCTTGATATCCGGGACTGGATCAGCAATGGGGACAGTACACTTAACTGTGGCAGCCTGGCCACATTTGGAAACATGGCGAAAAAAGTCGGATCCACTGAGGCTTGCAGCAGCACAGCGCTCGCGAAATTCAGATCATTTCACAACAGTATATGACCGTGCGGTGGGGCGGTCGGAGTGGGTAGGCTTGAGTACTACAGGGTGATGATCAGCGCCTGGGGTGTCTGGTTCACACTCCCATTTGCAAGAGTAATTTCGAGTGGAGAAGAATAGGTCAATAGGATTATGTTCTCCGATGCGTTGGATATGGGTAGGGCATCCGGCATTGAGGATGCTAAGTCGAGAAGACTGCACTTGAATGGATAATTCACGACCACGATGGTTAATTTTGCTGCATCCCCAAAGAGTGTGGTGTGCATTGAAATCGCCGCAAATGAGAGAGTCTGTGTCCAGTCGGTCTGCGAGACGAGTGCTGAATGATGCGTCCCAATATGCGTAGGGGTGGACATAGACGCTGGCAATGGCCGTGTCCGTATTGCGGATGCGTACTATGATGGCTCAACATTCGACGGCACTGCTTGTCAGATCAGAGACACTGACAATGGCATGAGGTAGAGAGTCGCGCGTAAATAGCGGTGCATGGGCGGGTGATGGCGTGAGAAGAATTAGTGCATAGAACTAGAACGCATGGAAGGAAGCACAGCACATGGGGCCGGTATATCCGATGAAGTTGGGAAGTGTCACCTCCTATGCGTGTACAAGGGTTTCCTGCAATGCGAGCACATCACAGTCAAGGCGCGGAAAGAGCTGAACTAGTTCTGCGTGGCGGCGGCGCAAGGAACGGCAATTCCACTGCCTGATGCGCGGCCGTAAGGGGTTAGCATTTCTAGCTATGCTGGCTGTTACTTAGAGCACTTTGTGCAAGCCAGAGCTGCATCACAGAGTTAGCGAGCATTGGAGTTGGGGGAGAGGGAGGAACGCCGCCATAGCCGGGACTGCCGCAGAAAGTGCAGCAACTACAGCGTCTTTGCTGTCGGGATTGCTTCTGGTTTTTGTAGCAGCACTTGTTGCTTGTCTGTTGAGCAGGGCATCAGCAAACGCAAGGCCCTGCTGTATTGGGGTGTAGAGGGCCCCATTTGAGTTGTGTCCGCAGGAGCAGTCTTGTTTGACTTGTGCGACAAAGACTTGTGCAGTAACTGCACGACGAGCGTCACGGCGAGACATGGGATGACGCGATGCAAGGAGGATTGCCACTTTGCGCTCTTGTTGCCAGCGTGGGCAACACGGCTCTCTTGTGAGATGCTTGCCCCCACAGATAGCGCAGCGAGCGCTTTCAGAAGTGCACTGCTGCATGGGATGGGGAGCGCCGCAACGGAGACAGCGAGTGGGCGCCTTACAGGTGGCCGTAGCGCGGCCGAGAGCCCCGCAGTTATAACACTGAACTAGACGAGGGAGACATGCACGCACAGAACGTCGGAGTTTGAAGAGCGCTACTTCCTCAGGAGGTTTCACGTTGGCGAAGCGGAAAACAAGATTCTTGCCGCTACGCTTACACCCTAGGTCAGGAGGTCGGTTTTCAATGTTGGCGGCTAATTCCTCGACAGGAATGCTGGTGTCAACGTAGTAGATGGCTCCAGCGCAGCTGATGGTGTTGCCTGGTTTCCCATTTACAGCAACACCGCAGATGGATGCGATGTCGAGAAATTGTTGCAGATTTTCTGTCAAGCGTGTACGTCTACTGCTACGACATTCCGACGGTGGTTGATGCGGACACGCTGTACAGCAGGGTGCTTAGAGAGCTCAGCAGCAATTGCTTCCTGGGACAATGCGAGGAAGTTCGCTTTCCTGTCAGCCGGCCTGTATAGGACGGTCTCTGTTTCTTCTCGACAAGAGTTAGGCGCATTGCTCTTACGCGCGGAGAATCGACACTCGGATGCGAGCGTCATTAGTTGTGGCTGCATAGGTGCCGTGTCTGTTTGAGCGGCCGTTTCGATAGCAGACGACGCACCCAGCTGAAGACCGGCTCTGATGGAACGGTTCGGCACGGCTCACTAAGGCTCACTGAACTAGAGAGAACGGGTTCTCCAAAAGGACCGGCTCTTCAATAGAACCGCCGCTCACTTTTACTGAGCCACGGTTCACTCGCTCTTTTCAAAAGAGCGGCTGAAAAGATCCTGCTCGCTCCTGAGCGTACCTTCCTACAGTCGTACTCTAAAGTTGCGCGCATCCAGACATATCTCACGAGCTAGTGCGTGCCAATTGAATAACGTACCATGGAGCACTGACACCGAACGACCATTTAACAACGTAAAGGCCGCTTCGAAGACGCTTACGGCGTCACCCTGCAGTGCTGAGTCTCCGACGAGTGCCTCGCTGCGAGACATCGTCTACAGATGACTTTGTACACTCCGTGCATTTTAAGTGGCCCTTCAAAATCGCTGTGCATAAGGGGGGGGGGGGGTGGCGCTGCGAGCAGCCGAGGCGAGCGGACGTGCGTTGCATGAGCTTCGCAAATTTTCGACTTTTGAACCCTTCAAAATCCACCGGACCACCGAAATCTTGTTTGGAACCAACATCGGAACAGAAGAGAACCACGAGGATACCAGTTTCAAGCCGGTGGGTTCAATATTTTGGATTTTATCGGTATTTGAAGATTCCACGTGGTTGGCCGCCCAGCTAAGCCTAACGCGAGTACGGGGTTCCGCGGCATCCCCGGCCCCGGTCCGAGAAGTACGTAGCCCGGAACGATGTCCCGCCTCACCAACCATATCGCAGACCAACCCTTAGCTAGAGGACCAGCCAGGAATTCAGCAGAAATCCAAGAAACCATGGAAGAAGACTTTATTGACGCCGCCGAGCCCGATCACGTGCAAGACCGAGGCAGGTTCGAGGCAGGCAACCAAGACCCTAGAGGCACCACCCCGCATACAAGATTACAGACCGAAAAAGAAAGCCAGGACTGGGAAATCGCCATGTCTAGAAGGCAAAAAAGGCGACAACAAGATATCGGAAAAAGCGGCCTTATGGCGGCAACGGGGACGCTAGGCCTAACCGAGGAGAGGAGCGGAGCTGGCGCGCCAGCTGCGCCGAGGCAGCAGGAGCTGCGAGGAGAAGCGATGCGGAGAAGACTACCTCCGCTCCCAAAAGACGACCTGAAAATCGTGCTTCGGCCGAAGGGGCTCATAGTTAAAAATCTACAGACGCACCAAGTCGCTCGGGCGGTCATCGCAGCCGCAAGCTCGAGATGCAAGACAGAAGACTTGATTATAAGACTGCGTAACGGATCCAACGTTATAATCATCAGCAGAGACAGCGAGGAAGCTGCCCAGGTCCTACGAAAGATCACCCGCCTGACGTTCGGGGACCGCTCTTACGCAGTCAACGCTCACGTTGCGGCGCTGGAAGACACGCAGCGGGGAGTTATCCACGGGGTGGACCCAGGGACCACGCCGGAGGAACTCAAAGCAAATCTGCGCGTCAGGACGCAGGGCGTCAAGATCCTTGCAGCTCGAATGCTGGGAAAAAATCATGCTCCGCGGTCGTAACCTTCGACGGCCCCATAACTCCCAGACAAGTCCTTTATTATGGTGGCGAAATGTGGTGTTACCAGTACCGACCGACAAGACAAGTATGCTATATCTGCTGTCAGCAAGGCCATCGGTCAGATGTCTGCCCGACTCCCGAGCCAAGACTTGCAGGCAGTGCGGCGAACAAAATCCGACGGAGCAGCAGCACCAGTCAAGCCCCAGGTGCCTGATCTGCGGCGGCGACCACGTGACAGGCACCCGGGATTCTAAGCAGCGCCTCAATACGGAAGAGGAGCTGCGAGGAAGACTAACCCACAAAGGCCAGCGACGCAGTCGGAGCCGGAGTCGAGCACGGAGGCCACGTTGGTTAGGGGAGGAAGACTCGGACCAGGGCCAGGGCGGCAACGGCAGCGGACACAAATCACGGAGCCGGAGCCGTAACCGGGGCACCAGCCAGAGTCGAGGCTTCATCAGGGACGAATCCTACCCTCCCTTGGCGAAGCAGACCGGCGGCCCGGGCCAGCGGCAGGGGCAGCAGCAACAACCGCAGAAGAGCAGCGGAGTCAAGGTGAGCGGGGGGCGGGCCCTCCCAAATCGCTAGTTCCGCACTCGGGGCAAAACAACAAAAATCACAACAGCATGCAGGCAAACTATGATAGAATCATAGAAGAAAACAAAGGGTTAAATCGAGAGTTAGAACTCAGCCGTGAGGAGACGCGCCAGCTTAGGAAAAGAATTGACGACCTAATCAGGGATCTGCAATGGCAAAGGCAGGCAGGGTGTTCGCCCGTCAGGTCACCGCCGCCGCCGGCCGAGCAGCCCGCACAACACCAACATTCAGAGGAACAGAGCTTTAAAGATGAAGTATGCAACTTCATGGCAGCCATAGAAACTCAAATGCAGCAGATGCAACAGAAGGCAGCACTGCAAGATCAAACCTTCAGAAACTACGTAAAGAGCCGAAACACCCAGAAAACCATTAATGATGCCAGAGATAGGCTATATAACGAAAAAAGATTTGGACAAGAAACCCAAGAGGCAAACGCGAGTAACTCAGCAACATGGCAGGACAAAGCCAATTAGAGATTTGGCAATGGAACTGCAAGGGCTTCAGGCGCAAGCAAGGACTCCTGCAGCAGTTTATTTACACTAAAAACATACCACCAGATATAACTATGCTTCAAGAAACTAACTGCACACCCACGTTGCTGGGGTATAAGTGCCAGGAGAGCGGACGAACCGCAACCCTCGTAAGCAACAAAGTTGTAGCCATAGCCCATGACGCGATCGACGATACAGAGATTGAACACGTAAAAAACAGAAATTATACCTAAAAAGAAAATAAAAGCTAGGAGTACCTTCATAGTAAACCTATATAGTCTCCCAAGGCAAAGAAAGCGGACTTTATAAAGCTCTTCGCCAGGGCGAGCAGGCTTGCCGGGCAGAACACACTAATCATAGCGGGAGACCTTAACTCTAAGAGCCCTAGCTGGGGCTACACCGAAGGCGAAAAGAAGGGTCGTAATATCTGCGTAGCTGCAGAAAGCATCAGATGCGAGCTCCTCACAGACGAAAATCAACCAACTAGGCAGGGTAACAGCGTCAGCCCAGACACGTGTCCCAACCTAACCTTTGTCAAAGGAGCAAAACAAGCGGAATGGGAGAATCTGCTAGAAAACCTTGGCAGTGACCATCACATCATAAGAATAACCACCGCAGCAGATAACGTCAAGAGAAAAATTGGCACGGCCCGCCTCACGGACTGGGACGCCTTTAGGCACCACTGCCGGCAACTAGAGGGCAACATCACCTCAATAAGAGAGTGTTGCCAACAACTTAAATACAGGAAATGTATACCAAGGAGGTAGATCGTACAGAAGAAGCACCAGAGGTGGACAAGCGGCTATTCAGGCTATGGGAGGCAAGACGCGGTCTTACTAAGAGGTGGAAGAAACAGATATTTAATAGGAAGCTAAAGAAGAAGATAGCCGAGGTAACATCCCAAGCAGAAGAGTACGCAAAACACTTAGCCAGGCAAGGGTGGCAACAGTTCAGCACTTCGCTGAATGGAACACTCAGCACGGCTAAAACGTGGCAGATTCTCAAGTCTGTAATGGATCCTACCAAGTCTAAAGCAGAGAGCGGAAAAGCCATACAGAGACTAGTGCACCAATATCAAGGAACAGTCGAGCAGCTCCTCAATGAAGTCAGAACCAAATGCTACGGCACAGATGAACCCAAGGGCTACGAAGGAAACTACCTTGGAGAAGAAAATCCAGATATGGACAAGCCCATCACCAGAGAGGAAGTCACCGCGACTATGAGAGCCATTACGAAAAACACAGCGGCAGGAGCAGATAGAATTAGAAACTCTCTCATAAAAAATTTAAGCGACGAAGCGGTGGACCAGTTGACGGCCTACCTAAACAGACTATGGGAAGAGGGAAAGATACCAGCTGAGTGGAAGCATGTCGTAGTAGTCATGATCCGCAAACTCGGCAAGAAGCTGAAGATCGAGAACCTCAGACCAATCTCCCTCACTTCTTGCTTGGGAAAACTGTACGAGAGGATCGTCACGAAACGCATCCAGCAACACGTAGAAAACAAGAGGCTCTACTCGGACACCATGTTCGGCTTCAGGGCGAACCTCTCGACGAAGGACGTATTTCTGCAGCTTAAAGGAGAAGTCCTGGAGACAATGCCCAAACAAGGGGAGAACGTAGTTATGGCACTCGACATACAAGGTGCCTTTGACAACGTCGGTCACGCCGCTATAATGGAGGGGCTAAACAACACCAACTGTGGGAGAAGAATCCATGACTATGTCAAAGACTTCTTGACCAACAGAACGGCCACGGTGGGACTAGGGGAGTTGAGGAGTTATGTCTTCACCACCCCAAGCAAAGAAATACCCCAAGGCTCGGTCACCTCGACCATACTCTTTAACGTGGCAATGATCGGCCTAGCAAGAAGACTCAGCAGAATCCAGGGCATCCAGCACGTGATGTACGCAGACGACATCACGGTCTGGGTGAACCATGGATCCCTGGGGGAAAAGCAAGAACTGCTACAACAAGGAGCAAAATGCGTTGAAAGGTACGTGAAGAAAAGTGGACTAGCCTGCTGTACACAAAAGACCAACTATTGAGGGTAGGAAGACATCCCACCGACGCGCCGCTCGAAGTGAAACTAGAGGGGCAAAGCATCCCGGAGAAAAACATAAGAATCCTAGGGATGTGGCTGCAAGAAAGCAGAAAATGCATCCACACACTCTGTCTGCTCGGAAAATCGGCCGAACAGGTAGACAGATTGATAACCAGGGTCTCCAACCGAAGATATGGAATAAAAGAAGAAGACACACTAAAATTAGTAAGAAGCCTCATAGTCAGTAGAGTCATACTACTCGCTGCTATACCACCCCATGATCAAAAGCGAAACGGAACAGGCAGAGACAATCCTAAGGAAGGCCTACAAGACGGCACTCCACCTACCAAGAAACACATCGAATGAGAAGCTGCTACAGCTAGGAATCAGCAACACCTTTGTGGAGCTGGCAGAAGCACAGCACCAAGCACAGCTGCAACGACTAAGAAACACGGCTAGAGGAAGAGCGCTCCTGACAAGGTTGGGTCGCGACCCAAGGGAGCATCTCGATCGATCCGTCGATATACCCGACGAGATCCGTAAAACCCTGAAGGTCAATCCCATTCCTAAAAACATGGATCCAAATCTCCACGCGGCCAGGAGACAGGCGCGGGCAGATTATGTGGAGAGGTACTTAGCCAAATTAGAAAACAGCCTTCACGGATGCAACCATGTATCCATGGAATAGACGCGAAAGCTACTACAAGACAGCTTCGGTGGTAGTTGATAACGCAGGCAATCTAATCACCTGCGCAACTACACGTAACGTCAGGATAGCGGAAGCGGAGGAGGTCGCTGTTGCGCTGGCAGCGGCTGAGGGCTATCGAAAAGACGAATCATTAGTCATCCTAACGGACCCTAAAGAGAGACATGCAGAAACTAGACGAAAGGTAGAATCTGCAGGGCTTCCTTAGCTATCCTCTGCGAAGGAGTACACCTCAGAAAAACAGCAACGGACAAATTAATCTGGATTCCGGCACACACGGGGATAGAAGGAAACGAAAGGGCAGACAGCTTGGCTCGAGAGATCACGTACCGAGCCGAGCGGCCATACGCCCTGGGACAGCACTTCACCGTGGAGATCGGATTTTCAGAATACCTAGACTATCAAAGAGGCAGGAGAATTAGATACTCCCCGCCACATAAGGGCCTCACACAACAAGAAGCAGCTAGTTGGCGGAGGCTGCAAACGGGAACATTATTTAACCTACATATACTTAGCAAGATGTATCCTACACAGTATGGGAACACATGCCCGTGGTGAGGGGCAACCCCCACGCTTTACCATATAACCTGGGAGTGTAACGAAACTACGCGTTCCACCAACACAAAACCCCGAGTGCAGAGCAGTGGGAGAGCCGGCTCACCAGCTGCGAGCTCGCCGCCCAAAGAACAACGGTGCAGCACGCAAGCGAAGCAGCGCGACTCAGTGGAGCCCTGGACTAGGGGCCCAACCCTGCTTTGAAGGTCAAGAGTCTGCAGCGATGAAAAAGAAGGCCGAACGCTAAACCCTTAATGGACCAAATAAAGTTTCTCTCTCTCTCTCTCTCTCTCTCTCTGTGCATAAGGGTGAAAGTACAGGCTGATGAACCACTGGTTGCTACAGACAGTTAAAAAATACAATATTTTAAATTTGTATTTTTAAGTACCGTTATTCAGGAAGCCTTTTCCGGCAAAAAATAAACTCGTAAAGTTTGCTGCGAGATAGTCACTGCATTTGTTTATTTGTTTACCGGCATGCTTTTGGCGTTTCGCACGCGTGCCAGCTAGTCTAGTAGTAAGGAAACGCTAAATGTGCAGCACGATGGGGGTTTGTGTTGCGTTATCACCAGTTACCATTCTCCGTGTGCACCTTTTGTATTACTGGAAGTAGAGTGCACTAGATGTCATGAAAAAGCTGGTTGCCACTTCGAAAAGACTTTCGTTTCTCTGGAGCGCCTTCGGAGGCACAGGCACTGCACAAGTGCGAGCACGTAAACCACGCAAGCACACAGGCGTCCCTTCACAACGAAGCAAGCGATCACAATGGTAACTAGGTGCCACACCACACGTCCAGAGCATCCAGACGCCGATCAAACACAACAAGCAAGTGATGCGAAACGCCCGCATGACCGCGATCCACAAATCATAAATGACGCCAAGCCAATCCATCCATGGATGAAAATAACGCTTTCGTTATTACTACCAGGTGAAAATAACGCTTTCGTTATTATTACCAGGTCGCAATAACGATTTGACTTGCCTTTCCGTTATTACGAAACGAACAGGTCAAATTAACGTCGGCCGAGCTCTGCAGCGTGCTCGGTCGCTTTCGCGGCCACAAGCTGCCGCCGTAAGCTGCTTTGTGCTGGCTTGGCAGCGTATTTCCGAATCGTCAGATGTATAGTGGAGGAAGTAAGCCGCGACACCTTGAGAAAAATAAAATGGCTTGTGAGAGCGTGTATGAAACGGCGCATGTAATTCACTATTTCTTCTCTTGGTGTGCTTTACCCGTTATGTTGCATACTGAGGTTCTTTGGAAGAAAAATAACTGTTTAAAAACTTTTCAGGCTGATTGATCCAACCGGAAGCTGGTGCACTGCCCGGCTGGCGAAATGTAAATACGCGGACGGGAAGCGCTAGGCATCCGTCTTCGCTCTTGGTGCTTTACTTGCGGCAGCGTTCGGCTGCCTTCTCAGCTTTGTTATAATTATAATTAACGAAACCTTTCCTGCACTGCGGTCAAAGCGGAGCCGTGTCCCTGTTTAGAAGGCGATTCCTCTCCCTTATCGACTCATCCAACTCTACTGCACCGATGCAGGACTACTGGCGCAGGCCATTTGAAAGCACAGAACGAGTTGCAGCGACAACAACCAGTGTGGCTGTAGCGTAGTTTGTCTCAACGGCACGGTGTTATAACTTTCGGTTCTGCCTCCCGGCTTGCCACACGCCTTTTTAATGAGTTTTAAACTTGAACATAACAGGTAACACGCACTCTGAGAATACCTTGCGTGAACCGAGTGTTGTTAATTGCTGGTGAAAAAAAAAACGAAAACTATTTTCTTCAGTAGGGTTCGAATTGGTCTCACGCGTTCAGAAATACAGCGGAAGATACAAATCATTTCATTGATGTGCTGTTTATTAGTGTCGTTTGTTTAAAAAAAATCAGATTATATACACAGGCTTTTACACAGTAGCCACCTACTGGTTGTGCTGCGCTGAAATGCTTAAATACATTGAACACCTAAGTACATACATTTAACACTTAATCTAACAGCTAAGGAGGGTAAGGACACAGCGGATACAAATTCGGTAGAAATTCGATTTCATCAAAAATCTCCTAGAGCTGGAGCATCGTCAAAGTCGTCGGTTCTTATGTCTTTTCCGGAAGAGACTTTAAACTGCGAATTACCACTTTTACCCTTCGCCTGTATTGCTACGCTTCAAAATTTGATAAAGTATTCAAGATGCGGTGAACATCAGTGCAATAATTGTTCGATTATGCCACAATGCCGGTGGAGCCAACGTCAGCAGTAATAATGTCTGCTCTTTTCTTTTCAGCTTTACTGTGCAGACTGTCAGCCTTCTAGCAGAGCCAGTCACAATACACTCCGTCGTTACACAAGGGCCCATACGACAGTTCAGCGATGTGATAGAATGTAGTGACAGGAAGAAGGCAGCGCCATACAGCTGCGATGAACTTTTAAAACTACGTATAGCAACAGGGCTGAGTCCATGATGAATGCGCTAAAGACGTACATGCTCCAGGTATCTCAAAATATTCTCTTAACTAATAAAATGTACCCGTCTGTGAACATCACTACACTGCGTTCTCTGTGCTATTGCTGCTACGAGTGCTCATGGTGCAGGAGCCCGATAAGGCCGAGTTCTTGAGATTTAAGCCGTTCCCGGAGGATATGTCGGGTGCTTCGAGCTTGGCGAGGCCCAGTGTACGGTGCAGTCAGTCTCACATGGCTTTCTTTTCAAGGAATTCCTCCGAATCTGTCAGAGCATTTGACCAGGTGTAAAACGCGTAATTAGGTCCAAAGCTAATTCTCCCGGCCTAGTTAAAGAAAGCAAGTGATGGAGCCGTAAATAATGCGTGCTAGCCGGTAGCACCAGCGTATCGAAAAGGCACCTCCTGTTACGTTGCGTTGTGGACGCCGTTTGAACACTAATGATTGATCACTTTTTGTCTATAGTTTTAGGCAAATGTATTATAGTTCTTTGATGAAGCGATGAAGCAAATTAATGCGAACAGAATCACTGATGACTGTTCTGGAGGAATCACGTGCGAATAAAAATGATATCGATTGTTTCTTAAATGTCACTAAGCATGAGGCGCGCATTTGTCGCCGTAAGAAAAGAGAGTAGACGAGCGAGCTGCTTTCAACTCCCGAGCACAGAAAAGCAGATGCACGTACACACATATATACACACACACAAACAGAAAAAAAAACGGCACTGAAACGGGACCTTGTCAGTGCGTCGAGCAGGGCGTCAGGGGACTATTGAGGAAGAAGCCAGTGATCGCCACCATGACCTCCATTCGCGACCTGTAATGCTTCCACACAGGCTGGATCTAATTGACCCCTTCGGAGTGCGTGTGCTTCGCTGCCGTGCGGTTATCGGCTGTGCTGTCGTGGTGGCTGACCGAAGGGGCGCAGATCTCGATGTTCCTAGCCATTGATGGTTCCTTGGGCGGCGACTGCTGCCCCTGAGCCAGCACCTCCCTCTGCACTTCGGGCAGTTCGACATCCTTGGTCTCCGGCAGCCAGCGGATGGCCAGCTGGCATGCCAGGAGTCCTGTGGCTATCATGAGCAAGGTGGACCAGAAGTCGGCGAGTCTGGCGTTGTCGACGAGAATTTCGCCAACGCTCTGACCGAGGCGCCCGGCAGCCACCAGCATTGCAACTCCCGTTGCGCGCACTGCGCTGGGGAAGCACTCGTAGGCCTGCAGCTTGGCAATTAGCAGGCACAGCTGGACGACGGCGAACAGCACTTCCGTGAGCACCTGCACAATAGCACGAGAGCACCGAGTGAAGGAAGTGTGTCAGGTTATGTTCTCTAGCTCTAGAGATAACGCTAAGAACTAAATTTTTAAAAGTTAACGGTTCGGCGCACATATTTACCTTTCACGAGATAAAAACGTCCTGCGCAAAGTCCGCAAAAGTTTTGTCACAATCCAGCGTAACTGCGCAGGCAGGCGCAGATGGAAGGCCAAGAACTCTTTTCAATTTGGAGCCGGGTCTATTCCCAGAGCACTCCTAACGCATCCGCGGCCGCTTTGTCATCATTGCTGCTCAGCACGGCGGTCGCGCGGGGTTCAGCACCTGAGCTTATCACATCGTGAAAAAAGAGAGCTTATCTACAAGGGAAGGAAAGGCAAAAAAGATGGGTGATCTGAATAATACACTGAAAGCAAGTTGAGAAGGGGAAAAAGATGAGCGAATACGACATACGGCGACGAGGAGATAACAGTTTAAAGCACGATGTGAAGAGTATCTCAGTACCTCGAAAAGTGGGGCTTCAGGCGGACCATATGCACAACTTTAGGCCCCGGTCAACGTTTCTTGAGTCTCATGGTTACATCAGGAAAGGACAAGACATGTATGGAATTTCAGACCGGTGAGTGCAGTGTCCATCGTTCGGCGGACGTTGTAAGAGCACAGCTGAGCTCGAAGGGCAGGGCACGAAATTTGAAGGGCTTGTCCGGTGTTATGACGGAAGTTTTTCACAGTCCCTATCATGTCCCTCTATTTCCAGTAACTACTCCTGAGGTCCACAGAACAGAAGTAATTTGCTTGCCAAAGTCTATCCGGGGAGTCATCAACACTCGCAGCAGATAAACGTCTTTCTTTGTCGCACTGTTAAGTTCCTTTTTTTCGGCGCAGAATGGCATTTTTTCCTTCTTGCAAGGACGACTGAAGAAAAGCATATACGGCCGCTTGACGGCTCATTTACGCCGTCGTCGAACAGCTCTGACTTACTTTAAGATAGCCTCTCTTTCGGTAGGGCACATACGGTGGGGATGGATGGGTCGAGTGCCTTCATGTGTGACAATCCGGTGTTTAACGATTAAGGTTTGCCGTAGTTTAGACGAAACGTGAAGCACGCACTAAACTAAAATCGGGAAATAGTTTCTGCAGAGAAATAGTTTCTGTTCGTGCGTAAGGGTTGAATTTATGTAGGCGTCGTTCCCTGCGTCCTGTTGAATCTCGGCGTGGTCTCCTCGCAACCAGTGCATTCATGGTCGACGTCAGCTACACCGCGGAACAGCTGGCGATGATCACTGCAATTCGGAACGAGTACCTCCGTCTGACCGCCACGGAGAATGGCAACACCTCTTGCTAAGGAAACCCATAGCTTGAAGAACAGGAACATTAGGCTAGATAGCATGATGTCCCCGATGTAGCTCTTCGCAGATTAACTTCTGCGAGGATGCTGCGGCGTGGTGGCATGTGGAGTTATCATCGGCAACACGCAAGTGGCTGTAGAACCATTATTTTGAGGCTTTTTTGTTGTTATTTCAGTTGACAACATCGCAGGGATATTCGGGAGGTCTACAGTGGCACCGTGCTCTCGGAGAAAGTTAATCCCAAGGATAAGTTCTGGCCAGCATTCGCGCACAATGTGAAAAGCGGCGAGAATGCGCAGCTACGCAGTTTAACCGTGGTCGTGCACTCTGCCAGCGGCGTAACGACATGCCCTCCGGCCATACGTAGCTGTGTTCCTGCCCGCGGCTCCGTAACGTTTTTTTTTTCGGGCCATGGGAATCTTAAGAGTATTCTACTCCAGTACCTACTACAGCGCTAACATCGTGAATGTCTATTAAAAAAGTGATATCCAAGGAGATCCCGCCTTTACGAGAGCCTGCCATTACTACGTCAATCCGGGATGATTCAAAGGGGACGTCAGTGCAAAGATTTGCGTCGGTACGACGTCCGGCGGCCTCGCTCCAAAGGGTGCCTGGTTAGTTTTCCCAGCGAAGGCAGGAGGGCCTGCATTGGGCACCAGCTACTTAACTGGTTCGAGTAGGCGAGAAGCGGCATGGCGAAGGCAACCATAATTGGTGGCGCTGAGAACGTGGTGAATCGCGCCTTGAATGGTGGAGGTGCGTGATACCGGCGAATGACGTATGCTCTCAGCAAGAAAACCTCGAAGTCAAGGCCGCCGATAGGGGCACTGCCACTTAATGTGGTCGGACTCGCCGTAATGGTAGCAGGGGGGCATCGATCCGGGGCGCGCCAGACGTTGCTCT
Source organism: Amblyomma americanum (assembly GCF_052857255.1). Classification (NCBI taxonomy): domain Eukaryota; kingdom Metazoa; phylum Arthropoda; class Arachnida; order Ixodida; family Ixodidae; genus Amblyomma; species Amblyomma americanum. The sequence continues at coordinate 128,240,723 of NC_135501.1, forward strand.
TCCTCGCCAGCATGCGGCAATTCGTCCAGAGGGGAATCGGCTTGGCCGATTGCACAGCGACCATCGGAAAGTTGTGCGAGTCGGCTGTTTTGTTTTTTACTTTGCGCGTCCACAATGCCATCGGTCCGTTGCAGTCATTTTTCCCTTTGTTTCGTGCCTATGCATGATGTCGACCTTCGTGTTGCAATCGCGATCGCAGTTCATTCGGGTAAATACGGTAGTTACAAAAGTTTTGCAAGGCGAAATACCTCGACCTTCCATCTCTCCTCTAGAGATTCGTTGAACACTTATTACCAGCACCTCTCCTTGACGTCAGGGCACACAACGAGACACACATTGATGACGTACCTGTTTATGAAAAATCTAGACATCACCCCGTTCTGTTCCACGTTAATGAAGTCATGGGATAAAATGCGACAGCTGCTAACAGAATCGAACCCATGACCCGGTGTTCATCACACAGATGACATTCTTGTGGTCTGGTTGGTGAACTTGAGTTTTAGGCGAAGCGGCGTGGTATTTTCGGACCCCCTGCGTGTTGTCCTGTCTCTAAATACTGTCGTAAAACGTCGGATTATTGAAATCGCTGGATATGCTTACGGCGCGCTCCTGTTCATCAGCCTCCAAGTTCAATCGCCGGTAAACCGGCACCCACCTGGGCAGCCATCAGGTAGTCGTAGAACATGACGAGACCCGCTCCCGCCGCGGCAGTGGACGCCACCGCGAATGCCATGTACAGGCTCGTGAGCCGGTTCCATTTGATCACCAGGGGGTAGCCGGTGGCATACACGGGCAGCATCAGGAGCGCAAGCAGCAGCTGATCCCAACCTGAGAAGGCGCTGGGACGCACCTGGCTCAGCGAAAAACGCGCCAAGAAGCACCAGAACCAGACCACCGACAGCGCCGCCGTGCGGGCCCGAAGCTCAGGAAGGAGCAGTACGTCGGAAAGCCTGAACGGCTTGCCCACCTGCAGAAGATGCAGGGACGACGACAGGTAAAACTTAAGTGGTGTCCTGGGTGGCATGCGAGCGCTCTCTCTTCCTACACTGTCTTAAATGAGCGAGGACCAGTAGCAGCAGCCGCATCACTGAACAGCAATTTATAGGAAGCATGATGAAAGGGACAGACCGATTGCCACCGCGGCGCCTAAAGGTCATTCGTACGGACTTCAAACCACAGACAAGACGCCTGAATGAAGAGAATTCTCAATCGAACTGCACCAAAAAATTGATGATGGGCTAGCTCTGTTAGGTCAGTATGTACGTTGCGTAAGAACGGCGATATCTGGTTCGGGAGAGTTAACATATGAAAGGCACGCATTCACTACATGCGCCTGTATTCACGGCTAAACGTTGAGCCCTCGTGGCGGAGTGGTAGCGTCTTCGCCTTACCCCAAAGGCCCTGGTTCGATTCCCTTCTTTGACACAGTTTTTTTTTTATACACTGATTGTACGGGGGGTTGACCATGTGAGTGGCAACGTGGTGCAGAGCAGCGGCCGGCGCCGTGGCTGGCCACGTGGTTCGTCACGCGGTTGGTCACGTGGTGCGGATTCCAGAGGATGCGTGCGCAGCGGCTCCTGCGAGCCAGCTGTGCACCGTGTAACGTCACTGCTCCTCGCGCATGCGCAGCATGGCTCTCCAGGAGCCGCGCGAAACAGCTCAACATCGGCCAGTGTAGCTTACGCTACAAAAGCCCAAGCAGCGCTGTTCTTATACTGACATAGCTTTTTCTTGTCTATTTATTGAGTCCGCTATGTTCGCCTTGGATATGAGGACCGATTGATGTTGCGCTACGTTCCGAGGCAGACAAAAAAAGGAGTTGTTTAAATTGAGAAAATTAGGGGGGGGTGCATGTTACTGCTGAATGAGCTAGAGAATAGAAAGTTGTACGGCAACGTTATGGTAAGGTTAACATTAAGATGTCGGAAGAGAACAGCGTGCCTAGAGGAACAAGAATTCATTGCTCCCACCATGGGATCAAGAGGAGGGTGGAGATCGCCAGAACTCGCAGTGCATAGAATGGGTAAATGTTTGCCTGCGAGGCTAACGAAGGAAAAAAAAAAAAACGTCGCGTAGGTGGCAGGTGAAGGGAAATGGGGAGACAAGATTAAGAAGGTTGCTCGTGCAAGCCATCTGTAGACCAGTCGGAAATGCTTTTGTCTCAGATCAGGCTTAACCGGGCTGAACGTGATGTTAATTGTAATGCTGGTTCTGCCGACTTCCTGCCGGCTCACCTGCAGTGGCTTGACAGCCTCGGCGTAGTGGACCAGTCGCCATACGTCGCCTAGTGCCACGCCGTTCTCGCAGGCCAGGCGCGTGATGACGGCGGTCAAGGTGTCGTACTTGCCCACTGCCAGGAGCCAGCGCGGCGACTCCGAGACCGCGTGGAACGTCAGCGATAACAGCACCATGCTCATCACCAGTGTGATGCGAAGGAGCCGCAGGTCCACGTGCTGCAGCCAAGGGCACAGCGAGCCGGCGTGCACAAGGACCGCAGCCGTCTGCGCTGCGGCGATGTACAGGGTACGGCTGGCCGACGAAGAGCTCTGGCCGAAGGAGTAAGATTGAGGACCAGGAAATCATATAACTGAAAAAATTCTCGGATCGCTCACCCTCTAATGTTGACCGCTTGCGTTTTCGCAATAGCTTAGCTATCATCGTACAATTAAGTATGTAATAAAGATTGAAAATTATTTTATCCAATATTTGGTAACCACATGGCCAACAATTTTTGAGTGGGAAACCTTTCGTGAACGAATTTTTTTTTCTTATAATGTAAAATTTCACTATAACAATCGATATATCCGAGATCACCCGACGAAACTCTTGCATTTTTTCGTATGTTAACATTTTTGCTGTCAAAAGTGTTCCCCATTGGTTTTCCATGGCAGTCTTAACTGTTCGATGCGATCGATGCAAACACTTTAAAAGAAATGTCTTGAGAATAATGGACAATTCATTCAATATTTCCACAACACTTTCTTGCAATTTTCCATTTTTCAAAATTTTTCTCCGAGGATTTTGCACGTGAGAAGAACTGATTTCTGTACTTGAAATGCTTTTTCAAACCACTCCGCACTGTAATACCTCTGGCCCTGAGGGTGATCCAAAAAAATTCGAGATCACAGCGGCGACCCGCTTTGGAGTAATGCAAAAGCATTGACGCCTCCTCGGCACTCGTTGCCTCTTTTTGCATCTCTTTACATGTGGTCTGCGTTGAAGCTGCACTGTGCGATGGCACAGACGGCTTAAAGATGACGCTACACGCCCACACAACGAGCAATTAAGCACCACGGCTTCAGCGCGCGAACACAGCATCTGCACGCGGCAACGGCGAGAGAGCGACTGGCGTACAAACGGTGCGCCGAAGTTGAAGGGGCCGTACACTCATTTCAATTTTATTTTTGTGCGCTGTCGCTCCGTGTGTCTCACTAGATCGTGACGTCACTTCAGCAAACCGTCAATGGCGTAGGAGCGACGCGTCGAAGCGGATGGGGCTGTATACTCATTTCAGGTTTGGCGTGTGATCGCTCCGCTCCGCACCGTTCCGCTATTAATTCACCCATTAATTATCCTTAATTCTACTTAATTCTCGCTTAACAGTTTACATTATTAATTAATGATTGATTACACTTCGGTTAACTGCGCATTATACCTCATTTGATCTCATTCATTTCGGTGTTCAAATTTGGCGCCACGCGTTGGTTCCGCCCAAACCTCCGGGCCTGTGGTCGCACACATCTGGCGTTTTCAAATTTGGCGCCACTTGTGTTCTCGTCCCGCCCACTTTTTGGACATTGTTGGCTCTAATTGACTACTCATCCGATTTCGAAAATATTTGGGCAGCATCCTCACATCACCCTCTTTCGATCACAACCACTCGTTTGACGCTACCTCTTCCGAGTTCCCAACGACTGCTGCGGACACGACCTTGCGAACATGGCCTATAGTCGGATTCAACTTAAGTCTGCAGTGAATCTCCGCCCACATTCACGACCGCCTCACAGATTACCTCTACGGCAATAAAGTAGTTGATACATGGCTTGTTTCATATAGTCAAACGCTAAAAAGTTGATTTCGTTTAGTATTACGATGGGCCGGAGGAGTAATACAGTACGCCGCGGACCTTGGCCCAGTGTTAGCAACTGCTGTTTTTTTAAGTTGTATCCTACTTTAGTATAGCTTTCGCTTTAATAAATAAATAAATAAATAAATAGATAAATAAATAAATAAATAAATAAATAAACAGTTGGCAGAGACACTTAGGACTGCTTACGCGTGAAAAAACGTAAGCCCGCCCGCTCGCTTTGTGAACACAGCCGTCGCCCGCTGCTGCGCAATGTAACCCGGTACCCCCCCCCCCCCCCCCTTGCAGCTGGAAATTCTACCTCTGCATGGCTTTACGTAGTGTTACGTTTCGGCTACGACGCGCTGTATAGCCGGCGCGGATGCAACGGTCGCCGGGGCTTCGTTCAAAGCGGCGGTCATGTGGACCCGTTCAGTGCTGCCGTAACGCCTCCCGCCAAGCGCGTCCAGGCAGGTTTCAATGCCACGTGTCGTCGTGTGTGCGTGTGTGTGTGTGTGTGCATGTTGGTGCCCACGCTTGTCAAAGCGCGGCAGCCGGGGAGAGGAGCTCCCCAACTGGGAGGCGAGGAGGTCTGACCGGCGCCGGCCCGGCGGACGCGCACGTCACGTCTGAACATGTCTGAGCGTCGCCGTATCGGACGCCTCTTCCCAAGCCGTTCCTTCTTGCCCTCGACTCCGTGGGTATAAAGGGAGCTGCCCCGGACGCCAACGAGGGACTTCGATTTCTTCCTTCGAGTAACGTGGTCGCCCTGACCGGCTGCTCTTTTGCGATGCCAGAATAAACAAGTTGTTCTGTTGCCAGTCGACTCATCCTTTGCCGGGACCTTCGGATGTTTCCAGCTTTGCCCCAGGCCGCCAGGCCAACGCTACCCTTGGGGCTTGCAACCCATTTGCAACAACTGGTTGCCAGCGGTGAGATCGCGACAACGGAGGCCAGCAGCGAAGATATGCGGTCAACTGTATGCTGAGCAGCTCAACGACCATCCGGGAGCAGTGCAACGAGCCCTGTGTGATGACTGGTTGCCTGCAGCGGAACGACTGCGCTGAATTCTTGGCTGCGAGGTTTGGTGAGTGCGGGACTTCCTTCTTCTGAGTTTTGCCAGGCTTTTGTTAGTGTCAGAAACAGAGCTGGTAATTGTGGTTGTCGTTGCTGCCGGGTTAGTTTGCGGCAAGACAATAGTAGGCAGTAGAGAAAGCAGCATTCGGAGCAGCCATGGATTTGAAGTCGTTGCGCAAACCGAAATTGCTGGAGCTTGCAAGAGAGTTGGGTCTGGATGTCTCAGACAAACTCAGAAAACCAGAACTGCTAAGGGCTATTCTTGAGTTGGAGGCTGAGGATGACGAGCTGTCGGAATGCCTTGAGACCATTGAGGAGAGGGAGCAAAAAGAGGAGCGCGAACGTAAAGAGCAAAAAGAGAAAGACAAGCGCGAACGTAAAGAGCAAAAAGAGGAGCGCGAACGTAAAGAGCAAAAAGAGAAAGACGTGCGCGAACTTAAAGAGCAAAAAGAGAAAGAAGAGCGCGCTTTGGAAATGAAGCGTCTCGAGGTAGAGATGGAACGCGCTCGTAATGGAAGTCAGGCACACGGTGCAGGAGAACGAGTATCGTTCAAAATGACTGACCTGATGCGGCCGTTTAAGCTTGGAGAGGACATTGGTTTGTTCCTGGTTAACTTTGAGCGAACGTGCGAGAAGCAGGGGTTCTCTCGGGAAACGTGGCCACAGCGCTTGCTCACTTTGTTACCCTGCGAGGCGGCCGACGTAGTCGCTCGCTTGAAGAGAGAGGAGGCAGAGGATTTCGACCAAGTGAAATCGAGTCTGCTAAAAAAGTACAGGCTGTCAGCGGAGGCGTTCCGTCGGAAGTTTCGGGAAAATGAAAAAGGCAGAAGTGAGTCATATACAGAGTTTGCCTACAGGCTTATGTCAAACATGCAGGAGTGGCTCAAAGAAGAGAAAGCGTTTGGTGACCACGAGAAAATTCTGCAGTGTTTCGGGCTAGAACAGTTTTATAGTCGGTTACCTGAGAACGTGCGGTACTGGGTCTTGGATAGGCCAGACGTTAGTACAGTGGCTAAAGCCGCCGAGCTAGCCGAGGAGTTTGTGACGCGTCGGGCTCGCGGAGCTAAGGACGGTCAAAAGGGTGAATTTGGCTCCAAGTCTGAGAGGCCGAAGTTCACACCCATGAGAGCAAGGGGGGACACACGTAGTGCGGATGCGAGTGAAAGCAGTCCGACCGAACGTAAGGAGACGGCGGCAGCCGAAGCCGAACGCAGAAAGCGGTTCGAGAGGAGGCAAGCGCGCGTGTGTTATACGTGCCAGAAGCCGGGTTACTTTTCGGCGCAGTGTCCAGAAACAAAAAGAGAAGTCGTGTGTTTGTCATTATGTAGCACTGACGAGAACATGAAGCTTCTCGAGCCTTACATGCGAGACTTCCTCGTGAACGGGAAAGAGTGCCGAGTGCTTCATGATTCCGCAGCTACAATGGATGTAGTTCACCCCTCTTACATAGAACCCGATATGTTCACGGGCGAGTGTGCATGGATCAAGCAAGCCATGGAGGCTCATAGCGTGTGTCTGCCCGTAGCAAGAGTGCTTATTGAAGGACCTTTCGGAGCACTTGAGACGGAGGCCGTAGTGTCATCTA
>NC_135501.1:128252450-128289950 GCF_052857255.1 Amblyomma americanum
GTTGGCCAACACGAAGGTGGTGAAGGAGTCGGCCGCCGTAGCCACGAACACGGAGCCCATGGCGACCAGCAGAGCAGTGAAGACGACCGGCCTGCGTCCCACCCGGTCGGCCATCTGGCCCAGCAGGGGAGGAACCAGCACGCCGCTCACCGTGTAGTACGCGAACGTCTGCAGCAGGTATTGCTCGCGGTCGCACACCAGGTCCCACCTGGATTGAGTTGTCCGTGGAGCGAAGACAGGTTTAGGTGAGGCACTGACGTCACCGCTAGCAAAGCTTGTGCACGACGTAAAAGCGAACCAGATGTCTGTGCTTTGCCTGAAATTAGACCGACCTTCATCACATGGTTACGTAAGGCCCGTTTTCCATGACGCCAATTTTCCGGTGCAGAATACTAGACTTTTCAAGAAACCGGCAGGTGAAATAGTAAGCTTTGGTTGGATTAAGACTGTGGCTATAATTGTTTTACCATATCTGTGGTGACGACAACGATAACATTTACTCTGCAGAAATTATTTGCACCTGTGGCTGTAACACTCAAGGCATGCCGTATATTCCAAGCGGTGTGTTAAGGTTATGTGAGGGTATAGAGGGTGTTTGTCCTAATGTGAGCCACAAGTTTTTGAAATGATCTAGTGGCGGCTCTTGGCAATGGAAAGAAAATTGTATTGCGGTCGTCATCTACAGCAAGAAGGAGTGTTTTGTTTACTTCGTGAGGAAATAATTGTTTAACATTTAAGTTTACACTACCAAATATTGGGCAGATATCTATTTGAAAAGTGTATAGGCTAAGTAGAAAGCACATATAATGTGTATTTTGTTTCGAAAGCTTCAGAACGAAAACATTTTTGTGCGATGAATACAGAGCACAAAAGTCCAAATGTTTTCATTAGGAACGTCTGTTTTAAGGTTAGAAGGCGTGAAGCTGCGTCTCCCACTCGCCGATTATTGGGCACACCAAAGTTACAGCAGCAGCAGGAGTTATTATTAGCGCTTCCGAGTGGCCTAAGTTTTGTTAATCTCTCCGGTTTCACGTGCATTAATTCCGCAGATAATTGAGCAGAAAAATTCCCTTTCAGAAATTGTCATATTGGATCCTTGGGCAATCTTCAGTTCTAAAGATAATTTTTTTTTTGCGCAGCTGAACTGGTATAAAAGTGCGTTGCTCATTATAAATAAGCCACCGCAGCGGTGGCCTAGTGGTTTGAGCATCCGCCTCGCATGCGGGAGGTGCAGGGTTCGATCCCCAGTGCCGCCGGGTGCCCACCGGTGATACAATCGGTACAAGCTTTCCCCTGCCTGGTTCTCGGCTTCTTTTTGGGTGAAATGCTTTGGATATGGGTCTCTAACCCCACCTTGTGAAATGGGGAACTACCTTGTGCCATTGGGCTTTTAGCCAATGCTGCCCTTGCGCCATAAAAATTCATCATGATCATCATCATTCTAAGTAAGTCGTTCGAAAGTATACGCCATTTTGCTACATGCGACCACTGACACCACTCCTGCAATTCTATTTTGCGACTTGCATCCTTTTTTAAACAAAGGCTTCGATACTATCATCAACAAAAATAAACAAAAACAATAGAACTGAGGTGGCAACTCAGAAACACAAACGTATTAGCTCCTGTATGGTAAATAGAAGATAGCCGGACTATCGCCACTACAGGAGTGTTTTGGGCTTGTACGTTTACTCAACCTGTTCTAGTATTCAGCTATCCCCTGTTGAGATGAATTTGTTGTGTGGAAGTGGTCAACGACATTCTCTACAAATGTTTTCACGTTACGGAAAGGTATTCCGCCATTAGCTGCAATCCTACTGATGCTTCCAAGTCGATCGTATTTTCATCAGAGTTCGGCGTAATATGAGCTTCCGAACGTCATATTGAGAACTTTTCCCTTACTGTCCTCTAAAGGCACGTGTGCCAGCATCGAGTTGAAGTCGCTTCAATCGCCAGCTGGCGCATCTCAAGGAGAGGGCTGCTCACTTGGAGATGAGCGTGTGCGTGTCGTCCGGCAGGTCGTAGTCCCATCCGTCGCAGGGCACCTCGACGCGGGAGCCGTTGAAGACGATGGTGGCCAGATCGTACATGGTGCAGCGGCTGTGGTGCCTGTTTCCCTGGCCGTCCTCCACCACGGGGATGCTAACATTGAGCCACTGCTCGCGCGTCAGATGGGCGAACAGCGCGGGTGGCTTGCACCAGTGGTCCACTGGCTGCGTCAGCACGTGAGCCGACCAGTAGTGGAACAGCACCTGCCCGCACGTGGCACCCAGACCGAGAATAAGAGGCACATTAATATTGCACAACACTTCGCAAGATTTAGCTCAGTGCAGACGATCATTCGCAGTAATTTGAGATTAAGTCTCTGGAGATGATGCACTCAGTTGCCCATAGACCTATACACATAATTTTGGTCACGACAAATTGCACGTTTACTTGATCAAGCCTACACGTATTGCCTTTTTCTTTGTTGCGACCACACGCCGCGTATAATGTGTTGCCTTCCTGTGTACCACGGATTCCTATAGAAGGTACCGTAGCACGGGCGACAGTGAGAAAGATGGGCGGATGAGTACTGGGAATTTGCATGGATAGAGACAGCGCAGGACACGGGTAATTGGAGGTCTGCGAGAGGGGCTTCTCTGTGCTGAAATGAACGTAGTTAGGCTGGTGAAGGTTACGACTGTCATATACTACAATCAACCTCTCGTGCTAGGTCAGCTATTCGTGACGGCGGGACGCTTTCGATCAGAGGGTCATGAAGTAGGTAGTTTTGCCCTGCTGTCCTGAAGCGCCATGCCGATAACCTGTGTTATAACCGCATAACGAGGACAGGCCCCTATCCTCACGGATTATCTCTGTGCTCAGACGACGGTCTCACCACGGCGAGGGACAGGTGGGCGCAGAACAGTAGCTTGTGCTGGAAGCGGCCGTGCCCGACCAGCTCCAGCAGGACCAGGTACTCCTGTCGCAGCTTGCCCGGCGGCAGGCAGCGAGCCAGCTCCACCGCCGACAAGGTGGTTTCCATCGGCGTGCCCTCCGGCACGTTCATCGCCCACTCGTGTCTGCTTAGACTGCTCCTGAAGAGGAGACATACAGACATAACTAACTAGGCATGCAGCACACGTTTGTCAAGAAACAAGCGAGTAATTTCTCATCAGCATCCAACCAGCGTAAAGGTTTTATGGTTTATGGGGGTTTAACGTCTCAAAGCAACTGAGGCTATGAGGGACGCCATAGTGAAGGGCTCCGGAAATTTCAACCACCTGGAGTTCTTTAACGTGCACTAGCATCGCCTATAACACTGAAAAAGAAACCCAGTGAAGCTGTAATCAAGAGTGTATAAGGAGTGGTGTCACGTACTTCACCTTGTTCGTGAAAAGGGCTGGCCGCTACACCTGGACACTGGGAAATCTGCTGAAGCCGCAGGAGTGCCGCGTGTTGAGCCGCAGAGCCTGTTGTGGGCCTATCTTCGCCGCACGGCGTTTCTGCTGCCTCGTCTTCCCGCGTATTCCTTTGCGTTGCTGTTCCAAAGGGCTTCCGAGGCCAGAGGGACCGTGGCGTGACGCGATCGAAGAGGCAGCTTCTTCTTCTGGGCCTCGTGCAGAGGGTTCAGCACTTCCTTTTCTCTTTCGTGCTATGCGCATGCGCTGAAAAACGGACCGAGTGCCTACGTAACCCTGCTGAAAAGTAGGGTAAATTTGCTAAGGTTAGCGCAGAGGATAGCGTGAGCGTAAATAATATTGTACATAAGAGAAAAAAAAGCAGCAGTCGTGAATCACCTCGTTAATCAGCGTAAGCGCTGTCATTTTTTTATATCTTCGTCTTTTTTCACTCCTACCTGAATCCCTTCGTTATCGGTGCGGTTAAGCTCTCTACCCAGTGTTAGACAGTAATCGCGCCTTTCTTTTCCTTGTAAATAATAAGCCACATCAAGACGTGCACTTTCTGTAGGTTCTGCAGAGTGAGGACGCTCATGCCTCGACCTATTACTTAACTCAATTGCGCTGCAAGTGATACGGCTGTTGTATTGTGGATTTTGGATTCGGTTTAAGTTTCTTTAATGATCTGGTGCTTTCTCTTGTACGCGTGGACTTCTTTTTTGGCTGCTCAGAAGCGAATTAAGTACAATTAATGTTTTGTTTATAGTTTAGGGTGGTTTAACGTGCCAAATCGACTCAGGCTATGAGGGTCGCCGTAGTGAAGGGCTCCGGAAATTTCGGCCACCTGGGATTGTTTAACGTGCACTTACAACGTACAGCACACGGGCCTCTGGAATTTTGCCTCAATCGAAATTCAACTGCCGCGGCCGAGATCCAACCCGCGTATTTCGGCTCAGCAGCCGAGTACCACACCACCGAGCCACCCCGGCGGCTAAGTAGAATTAAAGTTGTTGGTTACCTCCACCCAACCTGTGAACCTCGTGTTCGTTCACTCACTTCGTCCCGAGGCTCACACTACATTGCCGACGATGACGGTGCGTCAACACTGTACACTGGCGACGCAGCGTTCGGCCAACGTCCCCGGCCACAGCGGATTGTTTCTCCAGTTCCATAACTTGTGCGCAAAATTTTCCTCGTTGCTATTTCTCTAAGTATATCAAATAGGCTTCAATATTTATAGCATTTAGTTACATAGCCGCCTGCACGTCTGTTTCGACCACGCGTGAGCTCTGCGAGACTTTCCTTTGTTCGTCGTGACCTGGCGTCGAGTGCAAGCAGGGAGCCTAGCAAGCGAAAATCTCACGACTGCTTACTAGAATGGATTCACCCAAGTATCAAATATTTTGCTTCTCTACTTTCTGCACCTTCATATGTGCCATGAAAGCTATTCTTAATTTTTTTCGAAGTTACCTGATCAGCAGCGTTGGAAACTGGTGTCTCGAAAGAACCGTCCTGCGAGTTGTATTCAGTAAATGACATTAAGAAAATAAGAAGGCAGATTTCAAGAGCTAAATAAGTTCCAAGTGGAAACATGAAAAATATCCAGTTCTCCAAATGACAATAGTCACTAGCACCAGAGGCTTTTTCGTATCAGCGCACATTGTCTCATGACGCACAGCATACCCATCAGCAGTGAACAGCAAGGGTGTTAAACTTGTTTCCAACGAAATTACGTCCCATATCCTTGAAAATTCCTCGTGAGACTGCGCTCTTGCTCAGTACCGGAGCCGTTCCTGCTGTGTCCAGGCTGACCCGCATTTTCTTGGCGCAGTGGTTGCAGAAGATTAAAATATCTCACGTTGCTAGGCGGTTCTCTTTCATCAATACAAAAGGTGTTGCTTTTTACAACTTAGGCGATTAAGGCAGTCTGATTTAGTATTCGAGAAAATCTGCTCTGCCGATCTCAACGGTAACGATAAATGCAACGTGCGATGGCTCCTCAGATGAGCATTAAGCTAAACAACTGTGTCCATCCGGACTAAATAGTTTTCAACTCCCTCGCATGTGGTTCCGGAACGATATTCATTGCACTGTAGACGTCAGCAACGTGACGAGGCGATTTCCGAACCTGCCCTCGGACATACTGATATTTATAGAATGGTTCGAAGAGATGCCGATTGACCATATTGTTAACTGGCGTGGCATCTCAGCGACTCCGACAGAGGTTATTACCGGAGGGATCGGCGCTGTTTTCTACTGTTGCTGTGCGCATACAACACAACATGTGCCGACAGCAAAATATGCCCAAAAAGCACCCAGTAGTCTAACCCGTACAGAAGGCAGCTGCAACGCAGCCACCCATTCATATCGAAGGGCCTCTCCTCAAATCAACTTAGAAAGTGGCAACATGGTCAAAAGTAATACCAACGACCATATCTTCTTTCAAGAATGTCGCCTAATCGTCAAGTCTGCGGCCGCAACGAGCGCCGCTTCAATCAACAGGGGTAAAAAGCACGACAGCAAGATGCTACATGGAACCGCTTCCGGTGTGGTTCCAGTCGGCACAGCGCTTCAGCACCCACCTGTACAGCCAAAAGGAAAGGACGTTTTCTCTGCTCACGAATAGGACACTACCAGAGCGTCTCCAATAGAAGCAAAATATCACTGGAAGAATTTCAACATAACCAGTGGTCAGAACAAGAGTCCGACATGAAACTTCTACGAACCGACTCCACGTATTGTGTACAGTTCAAGAAAGCGTCACGCTATTTGGTTTGCACGCCATCCGAGCTCTAAACATCTTCACCGTTGCTACATTGTAATGCCTGCAAACAGTTGTGCAGTCCGAGTGAATACAGCTACCTTCAGTCGTGAACTGAATTTTGCAACGCTTTTCTCAACAGGAGTGGGTATCGCAAAATGATACCAAGTTTAATTCAAAGTTCGAGGAAAGGCCCAGCCAGTTTCGGAGAAAGTGCGTCGTCTTCTACTTGCTATAAGGCGAAAGGCGTCCGAAGAGCTTCAAAGCCCACAACAAAATACAAACCTTGTACTTATAGCAATACATTCCCACAAAGATTATACGGATGCAAGGCATACAGCCACTGAGAACAATTGACAACTAGCAGCTTGGGTACAATTCGAAAGCCTGCTTTTGTTTTAAAGGGAACACAGTTTTCTCTGGACCCTGAAAACTTCTCAGTCGTCGAGATGTTGTTGTTGTTAGCCTATCAAAAGATGGCACATACCCACACTGGGGGATCGGCCAAGAATCGGGTGGCTATTCACCTGAACGCAGTTAACAAAAAGGTAAAGCACGTGGGAGCATAACACCGGTGAATTTTTTCGTCATGAACAGAAAAGGGATGAGTGTTTTGATTTTAATATTTTAAGAATTATAATAAAGAGAGTGAATAAATATTAATGATTTAGTCAAAATGTAATAATTGATAGAAAAGAAAAAGTTGAAACAGCAAGGCAGTCGGTGAGATTCTATCAGGAAATTTTGAACAGCGGTGCAAACAGATCTGTGGCTGAACCCAAATGTGGTGGCGCCAAATGATAGCAAGAGCGGGCTGCTCAAACTAAGGCCAAGATGCTGCAAGGGCTCCTCAAGCAACCTTTTTCTCAGTGAGTTGAATCGGCGACAATACAGCCAAAAATGTTCAATAGATTCTGGCTCACGGCAAAATGCACAAAGGGGAGAGAGCGCCAAACCCGACTTGTGTAAATAGAAATTTAGAGGGGGGATGCGGCAGCGTAGCCTCGTCAGTGATTCTTCAAGCTGCCGAGAGCAACAAATTTTCCTGTTCCAATAATATTTAAGGTGCTCATAATCCGCCGATGTTAAAAGTGATGTGTCTTGCGTGCTTAAAAACGAACGTCGCCGAAATCTAGATGCTGTAATGTAGGCTGTAGCCGGGATGATTGGCAACACGGGGCCGCTGAGGGAAGCCTTTGCGAGATTATCAGCAATCTCATTTACTGTCACACTGCTGTGGCCGGGAACCCATACTAAATGAACAAGGCTCAAATGTGGAAGAAGTAGGGATAAGAAAGTTGATAAAATGGGACCGTCAACCTGTGCAGCGAGGGACGAACACAAAGATAAAGAATCAGTAATTACTGCAACGGCTGTAATAGAGGGGTCTAGCTTGCGTAGAGCAAGTACAACTGCTAGAAACTCTGCTTGAAAAATAGATGCTAGGTTGTGTCACCTGGAGAATGAAAAAAACGGAGGGCTTACAAGTTGTGCAAGAGGTCTTCACATCCTGTCGTGAATTAGTCACCTGTTGGATCTTTTTAATCGCATTTTTCAAGTCGTACTTCTGCTTGCAGTAGACAGGCTCTATGTCAACCTTATCAGCCACACTCGCGTAGTGAACCTACTTCGTCATCATCACGTGGAGCATTGAAACATTCTGGAGGAAGAATTTATTATTTTGTGTCTGCATCTGGACAGCCATTCGACGGGCTCAATGCGCCCAACAATTAAATTCAGCAGAATTGGCGCAAGGGTAGACATTTGGGCTAGTTGTTTGGGTTGCTATTAAAGAATCAGCGCAAAGGATGCGACAAGAAGGAGACAACAGGACGGGCGCTGACTCTCAACTAACGTTTTATTTCAGAAGGCGGTAATATATGGGCTTTGAGGTCTTGAGAAGAAAGATAAAAATAAGACAACTGTAGCGACACAACTCATAATATGAAGGCAAAAGGGAAGACTCATGTTTTGCTTGGCTGCTAACATTGGTGTGTGGTGTGTGTGGTAAGAAGAAAAACAAGAAAACACAAAAACAGAAACAAAAGGGCCAACAGAAAAGGTTTGTGAACAAGAAGGGTAACGTGCGGCTTAACGCGCCGGAAGGAACTGATGGCTAAGCATGTTTTCGCATGCGCACTTTTCGTGATATTTCGTTAAAATGTGTCTTTGGTTAAGCAATGGAAAACAATAATCTCAATTGGCCTCCTGACTAGCAAGGTTGCAACCTGTTGTCGATGCAAGGAAATTGCGGAATCGGTGCCACTCGTGCAATCACTCTTTAGGGTTGTGACTTACAACTGGGAGAGCTTTCAACCTCCTATTTTTGTGATGGACAGGGCTCTCTTTGGTGTGGTTATGAGCAAGTGCAACCCTTTGATCAATCTTACAGCTTTCTGCGTACCCCTATTTCCACAACCAGAAGAACCTAGTCAGTGCTTGGGGAGGTATGGCAACTCGGACAAAGCGGCCGCATCCATTACCTAAAGACAGTGTGATTTTCTGACCAGATGGCTTGTGATAAGGCATTATCCTCCCGAACTGTTCGACCGTTATGTATGTGATTTTTTCTATATCCATAAGTCCCTTTCTAAGGTATAGTTCGTATTACATAACGCTGAAGTAATGCTGAAGCATAACTTCTATATGCACCGCTGGACTTAACGGAAACACATAGTAGTTCTTCCCCTGCCAGGATACTCATTGAATCGGCTCCCATTTTCTGGAAAGTGAATATAAAGTTTTATAAAGGTGTAAACAGCTGGTCGACTTCCTTAGTGCCTGAGCACTGCTGACAGCTGATGTGATATTGGAGTTTTGCCTTTGATAAAGATTTGAAATTGTTTTTGACTAGCAGTCTTTGAAATATTGATTTCCCGTTCTGCATCTGCTGCGTTCGAAAAGTGCATTCTTTCCAAATTTATAACAAAATCGTGAAACGATTGGCCCATCTTGGGGTTTTTTAAGACTCACACACTCAAGCGTTTTCTGAAACGCAGGCATGCAGGATATTTCTCACGCAGGCCAGCAATGAATTATGAATTTTAATTTGAGACTCTATGCCCGCACACAAAACGGGCGCCGCTGTGAACCCGTATTTCGGCGAAGTGCGGACGCCTGATCAGTTCTGGGGGGCAGGATGCTGCGACGGGGGCTCGCTGTGGCCGCTGCTGTTCTCGTCCCGCTGTCGGTGCCACCAGCAGAACTGGCCACGAGCGGAACTCCTGGGCGTCTTCAGAAGGCTAGCTGCGCTGCTTGAACTTCCACTGGGTGCACTTGCCCCGCCGAAGAACCCCCACGTCTGCGTTGCGTCAAGAATGCACACGACAGCCGTCTACGGCGGAGACAATGCGCTATGTCACGATTGTTTCAATGGGCTGAAGGCCGGAAAAAGAAACAAAAGGAAGGAACAAGGGCCTTTAAAAAAAATAAAAAGTTAAAACATGGCAAAGGATCTCGCACATCTTCCTAATACAATTTTGGGTCTCTATCGCTTTATAACTTCACTTTTAACTTCGTGCAAATTATCCAATAAATTCCGATTCCAATAAATTCCTGAGCTGAGGAAAGTAAGAGTTTCTTAGACAAACTCGCACGCTACATGGCCTCGCACCCTTTTAGATACAACATGAATTGTAACCTCTGACAATAACTTTTTGCCGTCACTTGATGAGAGTGTCACAGACAGAATTATCTACTTCAAAATCTTCATAACTGCGCCATTGTTGCGATTAAGCACGTAGAAGCCAAGTGCCGTCTTCGAACTACTTCCGTTTTCTCTCAAAGCGTTATCGTGCTTTTACCGCATGCAGCTGCCCAAGTTAATGGCAGGCACAAGGGGTTAGAGAAGAGGGATCGGTCACAACCGGCTCTCGGTTGAAATACTCAGCCTATAACCATATATTGCAACCTTTGGTCTCTTCAAGCGTTCTGCATACCTATAACAGTGATCCGTTCAAGTCGCTTCCACTATAAGGCATGCCATATTAAAGCTGATCTGCACCAGCAAGCCATGCTTTGGCAACGAAAGCCCACATACAACGATTAAGAATTGGAGAAAAGAATGATTCGGATCGCTTTGGATTTATTTCTTTTTTGCGAACCTTGCTGTTGTGACAGTGCAATCGCCCTCCTTTCACTTTTGGTCATGGCAGTGTGTCGCACGGCTGGATCAGCAGTGCAGGCGGCTAACGTGGAAAGCCTTGCGTAAGGATAGCGGTGGCGTTAAATTACAAGGTACATTTCATGGGATCGAATCTAATCGCCCTAGGTGGGGATTTTCCAGATGACATCAGGGAGTAGTATATCTTAGAGCAAAGTAGGTAAAAATCGAATTTAGTTCTTTAAGGTTTGCGTGAAAGCCACAAGAAAACTTTTTTTTCTGATATGTTTTCATAAGTTTTGGATGCCTAAGAAGTGGTGTCCCGAAATTCGGCGCGCACACGGGACGCGGCGCGAAAAGAATCGTGCCCAAGGACGCCATGGAACGTACGAGAATCACGGAAAAAAATCCTGCGATTACCTCCAACATTCTTGGCAAACAGTTCGGGATATTGAAGTGTTGCAAGGTACATTTATGGAAATATTGAAGCTAAGGGTTCATTCTTTCGATGTGCAGCAAAATCATTATTTCAGAGTGTTTCCGACACTCGCATCGAACAGTGAAGACTGCCTTAGAAAACCAAACGGGAATGATTCGGACGACAGCAAAAATATTAGTAGAAAAAAAATTCAAGCCTGCTGACAGGAAATTGCAACTGTATTGACTGTTATAGTGAAATTTTACAGTATAAAAAAAATGTCGTTCATAAACTGGTTCCCGTTCAAAAATGCTTTTGTCCAGAATGGTTGGGTATGATAACCTTGAGCTCGCTAATTGAGGCCCTCTAAACATTATCCGGAAGCGGTGGTGTCTGACCAAAGAAGGAACTCGAAGGTTCCCGAGCATTCACTGCCACCTGGCCAATGACGACGCAAACACCGGAGAGTAGGGGTCAGAGCGCGGAAGTACCGTCGATTATACGTGCAGGTGCGCCCTTGCCTTCGCGGAATATGACTAACATACTCAACGTTTCGTATAAATGAAAGACGTCTTTTGCTGGAGGTCAATACGTGCCGTATTTATAAATGTTCCGGCTCGACTCCCGGGAAAATCCCACTCGCAAAGCCAAGGAACTGCGAGGGGACGAGCGCCAGCATTCGGGACGGCCTCATCGTTATCCCCCGGTCGTCCGGCTCTGGCAGTCCCCAGTGGACAATTTGTGTTTACTTGGTTTAACACTTTTGTGCAGTAGTGTGCTATTATTCAAAGATCTCCCTTTTATTATAGCTCCGTTACGTGTTGCTTTGCACCTATAGCATTGTCTTAGAGAACACACTGCATGTGTTCTTATTAACAGTTAGAGATTCATCTCTCGCTTCTGTCTTGCATAAGGCTTGTTTATGTGTTTGCGATCCTGTGACTGTGACCCAATTTCTGGCTCGCGACCGACGAAAGCTTGGCACCAGAAGACGAACCTTTTTTGTCACTTAGTTGCTGGATTACATATATGAGCTAGTCACGCTGAGTTGAGGGCATCCCTCTGAGATTTTAACAGCTATTGCCAGCACTTTCTAATGGCGACTGGGAGTGCGCACCACCATATGGTGACATGTCAGCGCCTCGAAACACTCCGCCCGAAAAGGCCATCAAAGGCAGCTTGTGTCATAAAGGCATAAAAGCAGCTTGCGCCCTTTCTCTCCTGAAATATCTGCTTGGCGTTTCATCGGCTTGCGGTTCCGGGGGCGGCGTTTAGAGGACGTGGCATCAGGCTGCAGTCTTCCAGTGGATAGCCTGCTTTCAATTCTTGATTTAAACGCGGCAAAAACAGAACGGATTTTGCCTGGAGGTTAGAGCACGATACGCCAAATATCAACTTAGATATTAAAGAGATGATTGGTACATAAACAGCTTTTGTTGTCATATGCGCAAAGAACTCACAAAACATCGAAATGATTTAGAAACGAACGCTAAGAGTATTTGCTCTGGGACGTACAAATAGAAAATTGGTGGTGCGCACAAAGAACTTCAATGAAAGCAGAATTCAAATTACGTTGCATACAGCGGAAAGAAAATACTTCGCACAATAGTTATCGCTTATATTTTGGTGGTTGGCTTCTTTCTGCGTGTGACAACAGACACTTATAGGCAGAAGTCGTCTGTGTAATAAAATGCTGAAAGTAGCGCACCATCCGACTGACTCCTTTCATGTTCCGTCTGAATTTTAGCACCTCAAAATCAAGAATGAGGAAAAGCGACTCCATCATGAAGGTTTATTTGAAGGCCGGCTGCCGCTACCTTGAGCGGCGGTCGGGACCAGTAATGGCGCTGACGTCAGAGAGCGGGTACATTCATGATGACATAATGGTGGTGCTTTAGAAGGGACGTATGTTCTTTTTTTCTTTTTTAGCATCTGGTTTTTCACTCTCCAAAGAATTTTACAGAATTTTGCCACCCAGCCCTTCTCTTTAAATTTATCAGATATTTATCAATTTTTGAGTATGTTGGCCGTATTGGCATAGTTTTTAAATTTATTAATCATATGTTCGTCCCTCTCCCGGAAATAGTTGTGAAACAGGTATATCATATCCTCGTTTCTTTATGCATCAACCATCTCAGCATTCGTTAGTTGGCTGTTGGGGAGGGAAATGGCGCAGTATCCGTCTGACATCTCAGCGGACACCTCAACCGGGCCACAAGGGAAGGGATAAAGGGGGGACTGAGAGAAGAAAGGGAGAAGGAGGTGCCGTAGTGGAGGGCTCCGGAATAATTTCCACCACCGGGGGATCTTTAACGTGCACTGACACTGCACAGCACACGGGCGCCTTTGCGTTTCGCCACCATCGAAACGCGGCCGCCGCGGTGGGGTTCGAACCCGGGAGCTCCGGATCAGTAGCCGAGTGCCTTAACCACTGAGCCACCGCTGCGGGTAAACATGCAACCGTCTGGTTTTGCCTCGTGCGCCCTTCCCGAGACGCGAGTCTAGCTGCTGGTCCTTCCCTTCGTGCTAGTTAGCACCCTCGCTGCAACACGGCCAGCGCCACGACCACTTGCCTCCAACTCGCCTTCGACCGTCGAAGCATCTGGGCTCAGCCTCCTCAGCGCCTCCTGGGCGTCGGCTCGCCGGCCTCGCTCCATGAGCCATCGCGGGGACTCGACGGCCAGAAGCAGCAGCGCCGTTGTGAGTGCGGGCGGCACCGCGTTTCCCGTTTTAGCTGTGCTGCGAAGAAGCGGCGCTTATTCCGAGCAAGTTTATGGCAGGCGGCATACTGATATTTATTTTTTGAAACACCTGCAGAAACCGCAATCATTATTGCAGAGGGCAAAGAATGCGTATATTTCCATATGGCGCACATGAAGGAAGAAGCGAAAATCTGTGATCGAGATCGTTTCCACAAAATTAATTAGCCATATAACCAGCGAATGGAACTGAGAAAGAAACTTAATGCATATACAGCTGGTGCATAATCACAGGTGAACCTAGAACACAATACATAGCAGCATATGTAGGACGATGAGGACATCTTAGTTGGTTCGTAGGGCCTATCTCTTAATCTACGATATACGTACAGTAGGTGTTACAGCTTTGGGGCGTTTATTCGTCACAACTGCCTTAGTCATACATAAATGGACCGCCGTATACCTCATAAACAAAGAGAACCGAGGCCGGTATAACTATCTTCTTTACAGAGCGGCACTCCAGTCTGCTCTAGAGCACTGCAGGGACCGCATTCTGAGGAACGAGCCGGCCCCGGCCGCCAAATTCAAAGGCCTAGTCAGGCCTAAGATCATGGCTTCAAGCCCGGGTCTGGCATGGGTTTAGTATATCACTACTGAGCCCGGCACCGCCGAGTGCCCTTAGAGCGAAAAGGCCTCAGCACTCCTTCTATGCCTTTAGAACACATATGCATTAATTTAGAACTCAAAACTCAAGAAGCGGCGGTCGTCGGAGAAAAAGGCTCTGCACTCCCCCTTGTCACGTCACGCATTTCGGTTGTCCCTGTCTTGGCGGTCGTCGCTTCATGAGGCTTCTGTTCTAAAATAGGTACGCGTGGTCAGAGATGAGGAGTGAGGGCGCACGCTAGCCGACGACGGTAAAGGTAGCGCCATGCGCGTGCGGGAGGGAGTTGGAGAGTTACGTGGATGTGCAACACCATCGCTACCGACCGTGGCCATCAACGGCGGTGCTTGAACACGGTCATAAAAACTACGCTAGCGAAACTTTATTAGGAATGTCAAGGCACGAATTATAGCACGTTGCAAGTATGGCTGTAATTATGCATTCTGAGTGTACACCCACCGTGGATCAAGCTGGGCGATTTCGGCCGGTAGTGGAAGGGCACTATGATGACGGAGCCCGTAGTCGCAAGTCATGTTGCGGCGCTTATTGCATAAATAACAGGTATATCTTAACTAAGAAGGATTAACTCGGCTACGAACATCGTTAGATTGAAGTTAACAATTTGCACATTCATGTCGAGGAGAGCTATAAGGGTGTGCAGTCGAATAATGAGGAACATACGCGAGCAAACGTGGCGCTACCGGTCAAATTACCGGCGAAACCAGGTGTGAAAGTTATATTGAAATTTCGCAGCGCAGAATATATAAAATGAAATGGCAGGGTGACAATAGAGAAGACACACTGAGTGGTATTAACTGCTTGCATGTCGGAGAAGCGCATGTGTATATCTTATGTAGCAAAAGTCCTACAAAATGAACACTTGCGCTTTCCTATCACTGTTCCGCCTACTTTTGGTGGCCACTACCAGACATGTGGATAGAAGGCGTCGAGGCCAGAGCACTATGGGACGACGAGATGGCTCCACTACGCAACACCTCATCAGGGAGTGCCCGAGCCCGTTCCTGATGCCTATCGTCATCCTCGGCCAAAGCTTCAGCCGCGGACTCGACCCCAGCCGTGTGACCTCTTTCAGCTGCTGGAACACCAAGCCGCGCCTTCGAGCTGTTCTCTTTGTGTTGGCTGAGAGCCTTTGCTTCGCCAGGACGCGGCGTGATGGAAGAGGTGGCAGCTTCAACCGCGTCCGATTTCTTCTTTTTCGGCTTGTAGTCCTGGCCCTCCATCAGGATGCTTTAGACGCTGATGCCGACGGTTTCCGGAGCAAAGGCGAAGGTGGTGACGCCACCCGCGAAGGTGACGGCGCCGCAGACCCAGCTGAGCCCCGCCAGTGAGTGTGGGTCAGTGCCCAGCGTGGCGAAGAGGCTTACGACGGCCAGCGCTGAGGCCCAAGTAGAAGGCGCACACGCTGCCGAAGTCGAAGCCGCTTGCGCGCAGCGGCGCCAGTTCGACGGCCAGCACCCAGGACGCGGGACCCAGGCCAGCGGAAAAGGCGGCGCTGAAGACGACCTGCGGACATCCGTGCGCGATAAACACGTCCGACATTATCGAGCAAACATTTTGAAAATCGGAAAAGTATAAGACACTCTAACTGAAATGTTGAAAGTAATGGTCCATACTTTTGAGACTGCCGTCGGGTAATCTGCAGATGTATTGATTATTGTAGTGAAATCTTACATTATATGAAAAAAATGCATTCATAAATAGTTTCAAGCTCGAAAATGCATGCGTCCAGAATTGTTGGGTATGTGCCCGCACGGCGCCGCAGAATAGAGTAGGGAAGAGGGCGAGGCGGCTGGTGAAGAGATTTTAAGGAGGGTGAGCAGTAAACCAATGTGGCGAAGCGGAGGGAAAAGCGACGGTTTGAGACAGCAGGGGCAAACTGGAGCGCTAATATTCGTATGCTTAACGGTGAATGGTGAGCTGACTTAGGGCTCACATTGTACCGTCATTATTTCGGCTTTCGTTTAGAAATCAAACAACCAATTCTCAGGTCGTCTCTAATGCGTTTTACAGCTTGCGTAACAAAGTTCGTAAAAACAAAGACTGAAGCATACTGTTCAGATATTACGAAAAAAGGATTTTCAGTATTTCTGTCAAAGTAAGAGACATTTATGAAATGCTTATTATGGTTAAAGCAACCGTAATTTTTAACTACTTCCCAATAACGATGTCTATCTTCTGATTCAAAAGACTAATGAGTTCTCCCATCGTTATTTCACGCACAAATATCACGATATGTTTGTTAGTTCTGTAGTTCCTGAGGAGCATTTAGTTTTTGTCAACAAAATTTTGGAAGCAAATTGAAATGATATGGTTCGGCATGTGACGCAATCAAGTAATCGTTAGAAAAAATTAAGGTGCAGTTCTAATTTGGCAAATAGAGCTTTTCTGCTCTATTTGTTATAAAGAAAAGCTCCGCCTAAGGATACGGTGCGATAGCGTTAACGTCTCTCTTCAGCGGCCTGGGGTCTTGTTTTCACATTATTTGTCAGTTATGGACACTGTCCTTTATTTTTTATTTACTATAAGAGACGCAATGCCTCAATTTACCAAGTCGAACCAACGTTCCTTAGTGGTCGAAGGGCAGCGCGTCCGGTTCACCACCAAATGTGCAACGGTGTGAGTCCCGGCTCGAACACTCTTCGTTCAGCGCAATTGATTTTCATTCTTCACATGCACTACATAATGACGGTGAAATGACGCCACGTGCCATAGATCGATGAGAAATTGCGTACTAACGTTATCACTATTGTGCTGTGGGATCTTTGTAGGGTGTTTGAATTAACCGCTATAGTTGTCGTCGTTTTGACGTCAAGACCCTTTCGATCAATCCCGATTTTCTCGACACGCGCACAAAAACAATAAAGGTGGCTTCTCCGCTGAACAAAACCGTTAACAGTATCGTGTTAAAACATGCATTTCATTCCCTCAAATATTTTCGGCAAATGGGATTTTTGATGCAAGCTCCGAATCTTAAAATGCGTGAGGTGCGTCTTGATGTCTGGCGTCGTCTTCCCTGCAGTTTTGCTTTAAACAATTCCGGGAAATTCCTCTTTGTAATCAGCCACCGCGATGGCTCAGTGGTTACGGCGCTCGGCTGCTGGCCCGAAGGACGCTCGTTCGAACCCTGCCGCGGCGGTCTGATTTTGATGGAGGCGAATTTCTAGAGGCCCGTTTACTCTGCGACTACAGTGCACATAAAAGAACTCAGGTATTTTAAATTTCTGGAGCCCTCCACTGCGGCGTCCCTCAGTGCCCGAGTCGCTTTGGGACGTTAAACCTGCACAAACCTAGTAAACCATTACTCTTTGTAATTTTGGCGCTGTGCATAATTCTGTGTCAAAGACTCGGATCCGGAAGATTTCGTTCCAGTTACGGCCGCTTGAGCAAAGAAACGCAGCATTCTTGTATTCTCAACATACCAGAATATCGCAAATAAAAAAAGAAAACTAAGTGCTCTTTGCCAACTTCATAAAATAGGGTGTGCGATTAGCGGAAGTACTGATGACGGTCTAATGCCAGCCTAAAAAGCGTTGTCTGGAGCATTTTGTTTATTTGGCGGCGCCAATGGTGCCAAAGAGGCGCAGTTAAAGCGAAAAGAATCTATACATTATGACACATCAAAACAAAGTATTTGTTTTTGCTTTTGTTTTGAAGTAAAACAACAATGGAAGCAATGCCTGCCTGAAGCCACAGATAATTCAGCGTTAATGACCAAATTTAGTGCAATGCTTGCATGTCTTTTAGAGCTCCTCTATCTTGCCGTCGTATTCCTTCAGGAGACAGGAGCTCCCTCGCCCTTTCCAGGAATGAGGCGAAACCCCAAGAACTTTTGTGTTCATACCCACCCTCATTGTGCAGGACTTACAGTTCGTGCTGGCCGAAACGAACGTTTTCGACGCTTGACGCTCCAGCCTACATGCACCCGTATACAGACCACATCGATTCGCACTGGAAGTGTTTTCCAGCCTCGTTCTTGAGCAGCACGAACTAGTTAACGCGTCTCGGTTTCTTTTGCTGACAAAACAGACCACCCGCGCTTTCAGTAGGACCCATTAGCCATTGCGAGAAAAAGGAATACTTGAGATCAGGAAATAAGAGCCCTAGCTGGAACTATTGTAGGGTTGAGGGCAAGGGGGCCGGAAGAGAAACAACTACTATCACTATGTAGTCTCCCGTCCCAAATTATCCAGCTACACCAGCGCCCCTTTCAGCTTCCTTCCTTCTCTGACTGAGGGCCCTGAAATGACGGGCCCGCTATTACAATTAAACCACTTGGAAAAAGAAATTTTGGTTATTTTAACTGGGATCTTTTTGGTTGAAGAATGGTCGACACGCCAGCACTGCTGGACCTCTCAGTAATGAAAGAAGTAAAAGAGAAAATGGCTCACACATGCGTTGAATCCTTGCTGTATTCGTGTTTCTTTTTGCTGGATGAAGCATATGTATGCGGCTTTTCAAGCCTCCTCCCCCTCCCTTTTTTTTCGTGTATCGATGGAGGTGAAACGCAAAAAGGCGCCCGTGTGCTGTGCGATTTTACTGCAAGTTAAAGATCAAATTATGCCGGAGTCCTCCACTACGGCACGTCTTTCTCGCTTTCTTCTTTGCGATATTTTCCATTATTACAAACTAATTAACCCAGGAAACAGCTTTGTTGAAGTGAAGGAGATATACGCCTGCCGCATGGACAATAACAACCGAAAAAAAATCAAGGTATATATTAATAAAAGTTTTCCTGTTTCATTTTCTCATGTTGGGTCAGTGCGACTGATATCTAAGACATGGCGTTGTGATCCAACTTTGCTCATTAGTAACGGAAGCGAGTTTCTATATTTGGAACTACAATTTATATTTGTAATCAAGTTTTGAAAGTAGAAGAAAAAACCACATTTCTATTTGGTACCTTGGATCCGAAGATCAGGTTAGAGGCCAGTGTGCTGTCCATTGCATAGGCGGGGTTGGCTGCCGCAAAGTAGGCACTACCCAGAACCATCATGCTGCCCGTGCACAAAGTCATCGACACCGCCAGCGGCCACACGCGCCCCGCCAGGTCCAGCAGCTGAGCACACATCGCTGTCGTCACCAGCTGCGGAGCAAATAGCGTTGGGAAAGCTACGATCCGGCGCCGAAGGCAAATAAAGAGCAATAAGAATTCTTTGGGGCATTGGACACACGATCGTTCCTTTCATTAAACATTTGTTGCACTAATTTTTACAATCATATTATATAACATGCATCTGAGCGGCGTCATAGGGCTCCAATATATACCTTTGATGATCTCTCGAATTCGCCTATTTAACCAAAATCCGTGAGCTGCGTCACTTGAAACCGAAACGCACAAGAGAAAAAGAAAACAAAAACGCAACTCTTTCCATGCCTCGTCATTCCTACCAGGGAAAGATGTCGACGAAATAAAACAAAAACAGCACGACATTCCCTGCTGCCCCGAGAAAATGATGTGAAGCAAAGAAAACGAAAAAAAACAGAATACGTCTATCCCTGCCGCACCATTCCCGTTTGTAAAGAAGTGGACAAAAGAAAACAAAAAAGAACACATCTTTCCCTGCCGCGCCATTCCCGCCAGGGAAAGGCCTGGGCGAAAGAAAACAGAAGCACAACACGTTCCTCTCTGTTGTGCCATTCCCTCCAGGGAAAGGCCTGGACGAACAAAAACAAAAGCACAAAACGTTCTTCTTTGTTGTGCCATTCCCTCCAGAGAAAGGCCTGGGCAAAAGAAAACACAAAAAGAACTCGTGCTTCTCTGCCGCGTAATACGCGCCTTGGAACGAAGTGGACGAAAGAAAACATAAAACAGCACGTCTTTCCTTGCCGCGCGAATCCCGCCTGGGAAAGGCCTGGACAAAAGAAAAGAAAAACACAATAGGTGTTTCCCTGCCGCGCTATTCCCCTCCAGGGAAAGGCCTGGACGAAAGGAAAACAGAAGACCAACACGTTTTTCTCCTTTGTGCCATTCCACCAGGGAAAGGCCTGGACGAAATAAAACAAAAGCACAACACGTCTTTCCCTGGCGCGCTATTCCCTCCAGGGAAGGAACTGGACGAATGAAAACAAAAACACCACACGTTTTTCCCTGCAGCGCCATTCCAGCCTTGGAAAGGCTTGGACGGAAGAAAACAAAGCACAAAAGATCTTTCACTTCCGTGCCATTCCCTCCTTTGAAAGGCCTTGACGAAAGACAACAAAAGTACAACACGTCTTTCCCTGCCGCGCCATTCCCTATAGGGAAGATACTGGACGAATAAAAACAAAAATACACGCGTCTTTCCCTGCCGCGCCATTCCCTCCAGGGGAGGTACTGGACGAATGAAAAGAAAAAAACCACACGTGTTTCCCAGCGGCGCCATTCCAGCCATGGAAAGGCTTGGACGGAAGAAAACAAAGCACAACACGTCTCTCACTGCCCTGCCATTCCCTCCTTGGAAAGGCCTGGACGAAAGAAAACAAAAGCACAACAGGTCTTTCACTTCCCTGCCATTCCCTTCTTGGAAAGGCCTTGACGAAAGAAAACAAAAGTACAACACGTCTTTCCCTGCCGCGCCATTCCCTACAAGGAAGATACTGGACGAATCAAAAAAAAAAAAAAACACGTGTTTCCCGGCCGCGCCATTCCCTCCAGGGAACGGCCTGGGCGAAAGAAAAAAACACGTCTTTTCCTGACGCGCCATGGAAATGCCTGGACGGAAGAAAACAGAAGCACAACACCTGTTGCCCTGCTGCGCCATTCCTCCCAGAGCATGTCGCACCAACTTGCCCAAAGCTTCACATTACTTAGCTCCGCCTAAAGGATATTCCGCGATAGCTTTGTAGATGTAGCTGACATCACGAATAAGTGATATAATTGCGACCACGAGTAAAACGCAGGCCTACAACATGATGTATACTGCTGATAAGAGTGCGAGCAGAACACAAACACTGCGCGGTAAACACAGGCCGCGGCTGATTTCGATGCTGCCTGGAGAGGAAACAAATTCGTTCAGTCAAGGTCACTGCGCGCAATAAGACCGAAACGCGGACAGCGCCGGGCAGTGACTCTGTCTCGTCTTCCATTGCGTTGCCGCCGGCGATGGCGCTGCTACAACTTGGCATGCTACAGAGGGGCATACATGACGAGAAGCTGGTTTCGCTGATGGCAGATGGTCAAGTATAGTAAATGGCACCAGCTTCAACGTGACAACCGAGTGCCACAAGACAGTGACGGGATCGGACTCTGTGGCTACTGCTTCGCGGATGTTCGCTTTGTGCGGGACGCGAGCCGCTGTTCTTTCGCGTCTCGCCGGAAGAAGCAAATTGGGAGCAGACCTTCTTCGGATTAGCGATTTCAATAGGTGCAGCCTTACAGATTACCTGGTTACTTACTGTCATTTATTTCTACATGACCGAAACGCAACTTAATATAAAGCGTATGTGGGCATTGTTGAAATTATAGTTCAAAAATCTTCGCATCTTTGCTTCTTTGCCCAGCTGCTATGATGTGATGGACAGGAACAAACCTCGCTAAAAAAAAAAACTGAACAAGTGTTCAGGACTGCAACAATGAAGGCTTGCGCAAACAAGAGGTTGAGGTTAAGGTTGCCAGTAATTTCAACTGCGCAAAGACTAGTAGAGAGAACGATGACCAAATTTGGAGAGAACGCTTTTAGCTTTAGCTGCAGGTGATGTGTTTTTGCTTCATTTTGCAGCCAAAATAATAGTACTAATTTGAGTGCAAGGTACGGCATGGCACATATCTACATAGTTTGTTCTGTGCAACCTCCTTATGTGCGATAAGGCAGCCGCATTTTCGTGCTGTGCGTGACTGAGAGTGGGTCTGTACCTGTATGACGGCAATGAAGATGAAATCCTCGTGCGGAGTCGCCCCGAACTTGACCTGCAGGGGCCCCGTGGCGTACTGCATGATGACGTTGACGCCGGAGAATTGTTGGGACACGATTACAATCACGGCGAGCATGTAATGCATGATGGGCAACGGTGTTTTCGGGTATATCACCTCAATCACCTGCGATGACGTGTTCAAAACCTCCGATCAAGCGAAGAATGCTTGCCTTAAAGCGAAAACAAAAGTGAGCAGGAGGATATGCTGTGGATGAGAGTTTCTATGTCGCGATTAGAGAATTCATTCACAACGGGCGTCGCAGTTGTCGCCTTCATCTACTCGCTTTTTATGATTGCTGGATGTCCAGCGATTGCAAAAGGTATAAATAAATGGCATCCAACTTTGTCACCACTGAAAAGCTGCGCAATATAGTTTGAGCTGCCCAAGTATTTTCTTGGACCCTCCCTGTGACTTAGCCTACCCGCTTAATGAGTTAACATTCCGCTCTGAAGGTGAAGTTCCGGCAACTTTTTCGGAAATCTAAGAAACTCTGGTGGTAAGAAACAAGTGGTAAGAAATATGCATGAAGAGCCTCAGTTAAGCGAAGGTGTAAATTCGAAGTGAAGGATAGCGTACCAGGAGGCGGATGAGATGAGGAAGTCTGCGGGTATAAAGTTAGTCCCAACTAGTGCACGACAGGATTAATTAAAGGCATATGGAAGAGATTTTAGCTATACAGTGGGAGTAGGTAGGCTGATCATGATGATGTGACATTAGGTGACTAGTTTGCTTTGGAAACGCAGGATAATCAGTAATATGGGGAATAAAGAAAATATTTCTACGCCACTGGATAGAGTTATGTGCCACGCGTGGGAATTATAAAATGGGTGGCCTTTTTAAATTTCTATACTTGATCGCCAAAAATACTTTTCCAGGTCCTTTCCGATGTCGCTGCTGCGGTGACTCAGTGGTTATGGTATTCGGCTGCAGGCCCGAGAGACGCGAGTTCGATGCAGGTTGCGACGGACCCATTTTGATGAAGGCAAAATGCTACAGGTCTGCGTACTGTGCGATGCCAATGAACGGTAAAAAACACCATATGGTTTAAATTACCGCAGACATCCACTACGGTGTCCCTCATAGCCTGAATCACCTTGGGACTTAAAGCCTTATAAACCAAACCGTTCCAAAGACAAATTAGGTTCTTTTCCCTTGGCACAAAGTAAGCTGGCGCACTTTTCACCAGCATGATCTGGTTGCTATTTCACCAAAGCCCGAAGCATTTTTCTACCTTAGCCACGTCGCTGGAGATACCGCAAAGAATTTCGAAAATTTAAATTTTGCCGAAACGCTTTCTATTGGAGGCAGTGCGCCTAATTTATTATTTATAAACATAGTGCAATCCACGAAACTTAGCTCATGAACGAAATGATATGTAAATATTGCCGCGAAAATGCCACGAATATTTGCAGTGTTTGTTCGTTTTTCAAATCTGCCGCGACACCACTTTATCGCTTTGTTTGCGACGCAAGACGGGACTAGATTTATCTCGATTGATCGCAGCCAGGCAAAGCTGATTCTACGTTGTTCCGGAATGTTCTAGTAACTTTGCGCCCTTTATCTCGAATGTTCGCTATCAGCTTTAAATTGAGCACGGCCGACAGCGGCGGGCATTCTGTTCGACGACCGCCGAGCACGCTTGTCGCTTCGCCGCCGCCGAGTGATTCAGTCCATTTTGGGTGCAAGTCAGCCCAATAAACAGTTCTTTTACAAGACCCTTTCGTCCGTCTTCATCGCTGCTTCGACTGCCGTCACCACTACGTGACATCTGGTGGAGGTGCGGGGTAGCCTTCCATGTTCCGGACGCCTCCTTCAAGTCGTGAACCCAGCCCTAAGCGCTTCACACCCGAGGACGAACCAGCAGCTCAGCGAGCCAGCCGACGTCTCCAGGGAGAGGAGCCTGAGTTTGGGAAACTGCCGGACCGCACCAGACAGCGAAAAGACGCTGCTACAAGCACCGCAACCTCGCCGAAGATGTCGACACCGATCATACTGCAGCAGCCGCGGGTGCCGCCAACTTTCAGTGGATCCCTAGTCGAAGACCCTGAAGAATGGTTGGACCAATTTGAGCGCGTGGCGTCATTCAACAAGTGGGATGATGCGGCTAAGATTGGACACGTTTTTTTCTCATTGGATGGCTCCGCACGCAAGTGGTACGAAAACTACGAGTCGTCCCTTACGACATGGGAGCTATTCAAGAGAGAACTATTGAAGGTATTCACCAGTGTCGTGAGGAAAGAAAGAGCCGAACGACTCCTCGAGTCCAGGATCCAGCTTCCGAATGAGCCCGTCCGCAGTTACGTCGAGGAGATGAAGCGCCTATTTCGCCGCGCCGATCCCGGGATGACCGAGGAAAAGAAAGTTCAGTTTTTAATGCGCGGCGTAAAAGAACAACTCTTTGCAAGCCTCGTCCGCCAGCCGCCAAAAACAGTCGAGGAGTTTATGCAAGAAGCCTGCACGATTGAGAAGACCCTCGACGTTCGAGCTCGGCAGTACAATCGCCCTTCCTCTGCCTGTGCAATCCGTTCGGACACGCCGGCCACCACCAGCGACAGCTTGCGGGAACTTATCCGCGATATCGTCCGAGAGGAGCTACGCCGATTACTGCCATCTTCCCCACAGCCACAAGAATCGACTCTGATGGATGTGGTACGGGAAGAAGTGCAACAGGCACTTGGCACCCCGACGGCCACAGAACCCCAGGCCATGACCTACGCCGCTGCAGTAAGTACTGCTCAGCCCCAGCGACAACCCCCACGTCCTCCCCGAGATGAGCCAATCGTTCCACAACGCCGCCTCTCAGCCCCCGCCCGCCCAGCCTATGACCGACGCTCAAGCCCCAGGAAATGCGACGCCTGGAGGACTTCCGACAACCGGCCGTTGTGCTTCCATTGCGGTGAGGCCGGCCATATTCTTCGTCACTGCCCGTACCGATGTATCGGTCTTCGAGGATTTGCCGTTAACGCCCCACGACCACGCTTCGGACAACGTCCGCACGAAATCGACGAGTACCTGCGTCGAGAAGAGTACACGCCGAACCGCTTTTCGCGCTCACCATCGCCGTCAACCTCGCGCTTTGCGTCGCCACGCCGCAGCTACGCAGCCGCGGTACGATGAAGGTCTCCCAGCCCCCGTAGGGGAAACTAAAGGCAGCAACCTCTGGAGGTGAGGTTGCTCACGAGCTAAACGCCGAAGATCCTCCACCCACCACGTCCCATGAAGACGATGCACCCGCGACGCCGCATGAAGAACCGACACTCGCTGCACCGACGCCGCACACAATGAGAACCTCGACCACGACGCAAGCTACCTTGAAATCGACGACGCCACCCAGAGGAGCTTCGACCACACGCCCAACCCGTGACTCGCATACGCGACGAAGCCGTGACCCGACGCCGAGAGCGACATGCAATGCAAGAGCCAGGACCTCCGACCTAGAAGTGACTATCGACGGCCGGAAAGTCACCGCTCTAGTCGACACAGGAGCCGATTACTCGGTGATGAATGGAACATTCGCTGCGCAGCTCAGAAAAGTCGCAACGGCTTGGGACGGCCCACAAATTCGCACCGCTGGGGGCCACCTCATTACGCCATCAGGACGATGCACAGCGCGAGTGACTGTCAAAGGACATACCTATCCTGCGACCTTTGCTGTGCTACCGCAATGCTCCCGCGAAGTGATCTTGGGTATGGATTTCCTTAATGAGCATCAGGCGATCATCGACCTGCGATCCAAGCTGATCACGCTTTCGACGGACGAAGCCGTCGCTTCGATGAAAACTCGGGAAAATCACGTTGCCCTAAGTGTCCTGAAGGAAGAAGTGAGCGTCCCACCCCGTTCAAGCATTATCGTGACCGTAGGCGCCACGAAAGCCATAAACACTGAAGCCATCATCGAGGGGAACATGCAGTTGCTACTAGACCGAGGAATCAGCATCGCAAGAGGCATCGCACATTTCCGCAATGGCCAGGCCGAAGTACTGCTGACTAACTTCAGCGAAGAATACCGGCATATTAACAGAGGAACGACGATTGCTTTCTACGACGAAATATCTGACGTACGAGACTCCTTCGCCCTCTCCGACCCCTCCGCAGAAGATCCGCCTTACCGAGAGAACTCGCCCACTTTCGACATCAACCCAGCCCTGCACCAGAGCAGACAAGACCAGATCCGCAATCTGCTTCAAAACTACAATGAGTGCTTTTCGACATCGCCGAAGGAGCGACAGACGCCAATTGCCAAGCATCGCATTATAACGGATCAACACGTCCGACCTCTCCGTCAAAGCCCCTATCGTGTGTCTCCGCGAGAACGACAAGCCATCCGGGACCAAGTCGAAGAAATGCTTCGCGACGACGTCATCCAGCCTTCAAACAGCCCATGGGCGGCACCGGTTGTTCTAGTGAGAAAGAAAGACGGCGCACTTCGATTCTGCGTGGATCACCGCCGCTTGAACAACATAACAAAGAAGGACGTCTACCCCCTCCCCCGCATCGACGACACACTGGACCGCCTCTGCAACGCCAAATATTTCTCATCGATGGACCTCAAGAGCGGCTACTGGCAAATTGAGGTCGACGAAAGAGATCGCGAAAAGACAGCATTCATAACTCCGGATGGGCTGTTTGAGTTCAAGGTGATGCCATTTGGTCTCTGTTCCGCACCAGCGACGTTTCAGCGAGTAATGGATACAGTGCTGGCAGGCCTGAAGTGGCAAATTTGTCTGGTATATTTAGATGACGTCGTTGTCTTCGCCTCGAACTTTGAAGAGCACCTCAAAAGACTTCGAACAGTACTAGACGCAATCAAGTCGTCTGGCCTAACCTTGAAAGCAGAGAAATGCCACTTTGCCTACGAAGAGCTGCTGTTTCTAGGCCACATCGTTAGCAAGGAAGGAGTACGTCCAGACCCGCAGAAAACAGCTGCTATTGAACAGTTTCAACCGCCGGCCGATAAGAAAGCAGTGCGCAGATTTCTCGGACTATGCGCATATTACCGACGATTTGTGAAAAACTTTTCGCGCATCGCCGAGCCCCTGACCCAACTGACGAAGGCAGACGTGCCGTTTAAATGGGAAGCGCCGCAAGCAGAAGTCTTCAAGGAACTTCAGCGTCGTTTACAGTCCCCACCGATCCTTGCGCATTTTGATGAAAACGCCGATACTGAAGTTCATACCGACGCAAGCAGCGTGGGACTAGGCGCCGTTCTCGTTCAAAAAAGTGACGGGCTGGAGAAGGTCATCGCATACGCTAGCCGTTCCCTTTCAAGGCCGAGGCTAACTATTCGACCACTGAGAAGGAGTGCCTTGCCATCATCTGGGCAACGTCGAAATTCCGCCCCTACCTCTACGGACGGCCGTTCAAGGTGGTCAGCGACCACCACGCGCTCTGCTGGCTTGCCAATTTGAAGGATCCCTCTGGCCGACTCGCTCGATGGAGTCTGCGCCTCCAGGAGTTTGACGTCACCGTCGTTTACAAGTCCGGACGCAAGCACACTGACGCCGATTGCCTCTCACGAGCCCCTGTAGATGCACCGCCGCTGGACGACGATGAGGACGCCTTCCTGGGACCCATCAGCGTAAGCTCTTTTGCTCAGCAGCAACGCTCGGACCCCAAACTAAAAGGCCTCATCGAGTACCTGGAAGGCAACGTTTCTTCACCCCCTGCTTCATTCAAGCGAGGACTGTCTTCCTTCTGTTTGCAGAATGAGGTCCTTGTGAAGAAGAACTTTACAGCAAACAAAACAGCCTACCTCCTTGTTGTACCTACTTGTCTCCGCGAAGAAGTTCTACAGGCTTCACACGACGAGCCGACAGCTGGACATCTCGGGTTTACTCGCACCCTCCGCCGCATTCAAGACAAGTATTACTGGCCCCGACTGTCTGCCGATGTCGCACCCTATGTGAAAACATGCCGAGATTGTCAGCGACGAAAGACTCCTCCCACACGACCAGCAGGATTTCTGAACCCCATTGAACCTCCCTCAAGGCCCTTTCAGCAGATTGGCATGGACTTGCTTGGCCCTTTTCCAACGTCAACATCTGGAAATAAGTGGATCATCATAGCGACCGACTACCTGACCCGCTACGCCGAGGCGAAAGCCCTACCGAACGGAACAGCAGTAGAAGTGGCCAAATTTTTCGTGGAGTGCATTCTTCTTCGACACGGTGCCCCCGATGTGCTCATCACGGACGGAGGAACAGCATTTACGGCGGAACTCACGCAAGCCATCCTGCGCTACAGCCAAACCAGCCACCGGAGGACAACTGCATACCATCCGCAGACCAACGGACTGACCGAGCGCCTGAACAAAACCATCGCCGATATGCTCGCTTTGTATGTCGATGCCGAACACAAAACCTGGGATGTCATCCTGCCTTACGTCGTCTTCGCCTACAACACCGCAGTGCAGGAGACCACCCAGATGACGCCTTTTAGGCTCATCCATGGCAGGGATGCCACGACCACGCTAGACGCCATGCTTGCCAACGTTACAGAAGAAGAGAACGTCGACGTTGCCGCCTACCTTCAACGCGCAGAAGAAGCTTGAAGGCTTGCCCGATTACGGATCAAAGATCAGCAGCGGTCCGACGCCAGACGCTACAACCTACGAAGACGCAACGCGGAATACAAGCCAGGAGACCAAGTCTGGGTGTGGACGCCCATTCGCCGCCGTGGATTGAGTGAAAAGCTTTTGCGCCGCTATTTCGGCCCGTACAAGGTTCTTCGTCGGCTGGGTGACCTGGATTATGAAGTCATCCCTGACGCAATGACTGCATCCCAGCGACGCCGCGTACGACCAGAAGTTGTCCATGTAGTCCGTCTGAAGCCGTATTATGCGCGCTAAAGGCCGCTGCGTTTCCATGCTCTATTTTCGCAAGATCCGTTTTTTCCCTTACTAGTCGCATTATTTGTTTTAATGCATCGGGTCGATGCTTCTTTGAGAGGGGAGTAATGCCGCGAATATTTGCAGTGTTTGTTCGTTTTTCAAATCTGCCGCGACACCACTTTATCGCTTTGTTTGCGACGCAAGACGCGACTAGATTTATCTCGATTGATCGCAGCCAGGCAAAGCTGATTCTACGTTGTTCCGGAATGTTCTAGTAACTTTGCGCCCTTTATCTCGAATGTTCGCTATCAGCTTTAAATTGAGCACGGCCGACAGCGGCGGGCATTCTGTTCGACGACCGCCGAGCACGCTTGTCGCTTCGCCGCCGCCGAGTGATTCAGTCCATTTTGGGTGCAAGTCAGCCCAATAAACAGTTCTTTTACAAGACCCTTTCGTCCGTCTTCATCGCTGCTTCGACTGCCGTCACCACTACGTGACAATATCATGAGGTCAAAATGCTGCGATACCCACGAGGACAGCAGATTTACTAAGAAACTGGGTACTTTCTGCGATGCACGGGCAAAAAAGTGAAACGAAATGAAAGCCCAGCCATGTTTTTTGAGTGCCTCGGCCAGCACCACGAGAACTCGAAAGCATTGAAAGCAATTAGTTGTAAGGCGTGTGATGCTGGATTAAAGATTCTCCAAACAAGGAGGACAGCAGTTAATGCCGCTGTACACAGACACCACGGCGGATACGCCCACCACTGTTGTTCACCGCTCTTGCACCTCAACAGTAAAAAAAAGGCACTCATTTTGTCATGGGCGACTCTAGCCTCTTTTCGTTACCACCAAGGTACAAGCGCGATGAAAACAAAAGCGAAAGCTGGAGCGTAGGTGCCGCGCTGTTCGCATATATTTGCACCGCCCCTGTAAAAGCGACGACTTTACCCTAACACCTTTCCGAATAAATATGTCAGGTCTGCATCCAATATGCAATCCCGACTCCTCAATCCTTGATGTGTAATGGGGCCACACTTTTGAAGGTGTTTTGCAGCAGCACGGCGCCTTCGACGTCAGTGGCAAACACTGATGTCTCTCGTCGCAAGTTCCCCGCGCTAGACTGACTTGCCTCCTGTACTCCTGTCATCGCGTTAATGTAATTGCTGTTGGGCTGGTCCCTGATTTTTCATAATGAGGGTGCAACGTCAGTAAGGCCTGATGCAAATGCGGACGAGCAATGCGTGCGTATTTTTTCGTCCGTCTTTTTTGCGTGATATAGGGGACCCGTGCACACATCATGTTCACCGTCCCTTCTCTCGAGCTCCCGTTTCAAAGTGCAAAAACCAGCTGTTGATTCTTACACGCATGCTAATCAGCATCATCGCAGTAGCGCGACTTGCGCAGCGGCTTACCTCGAACTCGCTGTCCGCCAAAGAGGCATATCTGCGCAGCCTCCTCAGCGCCTCCTGGGCGTCGCCACGCCTACCCTGCTCCATTAGCCAGCGCGGAGACTCGACGGCGCGCACCAGCAGGACCGCCGTGAGGATGGACGGCACCGCGCAGCACAGGGCCAGCTGCGACCAGTCGATGAACTGGCCCAGAGCGTACGTGTACATTATGCCTGCCGCGATGCCCGTCTGATGAGCGCCACACTGCGCCAAGGGTAAAGAGGTGAGCGCTTGCGGCTTCATCCGGCAATAATGACAAACTCTGTCTTATCTATGTTGCGGAGACACGTTTCTCCAGAACAAAGACTCATAGCGGATGCTGTAAAACAGTGGCGACAAAAAACTTTCTCACAAAGTCATTTAGCCAGTAAGAATGTTAAAACAATTTCGAGCAGTGTACTTGCTTCCCATACCCTCCACGCGCTGTGTATTGTTCCACTGTTTCATAACCCTCCTCCTCACGTTTTTAACTCAGTCTTACGTTTACAACGCCGCCATCACTCGCCACTCCGCCCACGAATGCGCCATTGTCATCTGTGCTCTAAAATGTGAAGGCTCCAATTCCATCAGGGTTTGGTTTGGTTTATGGTATATGGGGATTTAACGTGCCAAAGCGACTCAGGCTATGAGAGACGCCATAGTGAAGGGCTCCGGAAATTTCGACCACCTGTGGTTCTTTAACGTGCACTGACATCGCACAGTACACGGGCCTCTAGAATTTCGCCTCCATCGAAATTCGACCGCCGCGGCCGGGATCGAACCCGCATCTTTCAGGCCGACAGCCGAGCGCCGTAACCACTCAGCCACCGCGGCGGCTTCATCAGGGTTTGGTCAGTGCCTCTGGGTCACATGGGCGATGATTTGCAACTTCTGCACACAGCCGTCCCACTAAGGGTACCCAAGTTTAACTGTCAACGCTTTTCCCGAGAGATATCGTCACTTGTGTACTGCAATTATTAACCGCAATGCATGCAAAACACACTGATACAGAGAGAGAGACGATCACCCCAGCTCACCAGCTTGCCCCTGTCCTTGGCCATGGCGATTTCGCCGACGTACGCAGGAGCGGCCAGTGAAACGACGCCTGCGCAGAGCCCTAGTGCACCTCTTGCCGTGAGAAGGTGCCAGGAATCGGCGGAGGCCCAGGAGATGGCTAGCCACGAAGCAAGCGAGCCCGCAGATCCCAGAGCAAGCGTACAACGGCGACCCAGTATGAACGCCACAAGGGAACTGCAGAGTGCCCCAATGAGAGCCCCGAATGGAAGCACAGAGTCGAACCTGCGGAAGCACCCCTTTGTTCGATTTCTCGGCGGAGTGTTTGGGCATGACGTTTGGGGAAATAACGGCAGATGAACTCTCTTAACTGGGGTGGATAACGGAACCACGCCGTGAGATCGAAGATGAAGAAGTGAACGGAGGAACGCGAATGGAGGCGGCTGTGTAGGGTGTGAGATTTTCTTCTTTTGTCGTTGTGTTCTGTAAAGTGTACGGACAGTGGACAACTGATGGGGTTTACTACATTTCGCCTTCATTGAGGTGCCGAAGCCCCAGAGGGACAAAGTCCAGAGCAGCCTTTTTTAGTCCTACTGCAGTAACGCCTCCAGAAAAAAAAACGCAGCTTCTAACACGTCCTCTT
This sequence comes from Amblyomma americanum, assembly GCF_052857255.1. Classification (NCBI taxonomy): domain Eukaryota; kingdom Metazoa; phylum Arthropoda; class Arachnida; order Ixodida; family Ixodidae; genus Amblyomma; species Amblyomma americanum. Next base: position 128,284,299 of record NC_135501.1, read on the forward strand.
CCCTTCCTGTTTCAGCCATAGTGCGCCTTTTTTAGTCCTACTGCAGTAACGCCTCCAGAAAAAAAATACGCAGCTTCTAACACGTCCTCTTCCCTTCCTGTTTCAGCCATAGTGCGCCGTGTTGCGCGTACATTTAAGTTGGAAAATAAGATGCATATATGTTGTTTTGCCATGTCAGGTATCAGGGTAAAACCTAAAAATTTGTGGGCGCATTTTGTTGCATAAAATGGTTTCGCCCGTTCAAGCAGAGTCACAGGGTTTTGAACATTGTAGAGTGCAGTTCAATGACGCTCCAATAAAAACGCTTTTTCACTTAATAGGAACAAAATTGGCGTCATTTCGATTCATGCCGGAGAGTATGCGTTAGCATAAGGGTTCCTTCTGACGATGGCGGGTAGTGTGATGCAGTCCGTCATTAACCATGTGAAAGGCAGTGCACCCTGTCTACTGTGCCAATCCAATACGGGAAACACAGGCTCTCCTCGACTCTTATTGGCGACCACCGCTACTATCTCGCCATTTAACGCCTTCCACCAATTCGTGCCCTCTTTGCTTTCCTTGTGCTCTTTCCCTCCCTAGATTTTATCTAGCTTTAATTTCCCGGTTCTTGTACAGAAAAATAGCCACTTCATTTAGCATGTTGCGGATGTGCTTCCTCAAGCTACAGACCTCAGCTGCCAACCAGCGGTTTTGTATGCATGAATGGTAATGTGATCGCAATAGGTGGATGCTGCCTGGTGTAATATTTTCTCAGGCGTAGCTCAGGACATCGGTAATGCCCCTGTGTTAGGAGTATTTAACGGATTACAATTTAGTTAAATGTTATCACTGTTAGTACCAGCTTTCTTTCTCTTTTTTTTGCTTCTGTGGTTCCTAGGTAAACAGGAAAGAACGAGTCAGAAAGCTCTGCCTATTTATGGCACTGCTCACGGGGGCCGCGAACATTATATCACTTAAAGAAAACCGTACGTCTTCAAGTTTCGTACCAAAACACTGCCTGCCCAGTGCCTTCTCCGACGGAAGCAGTGCCTCTAGCTCGACCGAGGCTGCGACTAGCGGGCAGCGAGTAGCCGATGGCGACGCCCATGCTCAGCGATCCTGCCCACCCGGCTGCGAGCGAGCTCAACAGCCTGCTCTTCGTCTCTACGTGAGAGCGCCGATCTGTGGACGGGATGGCGATGTATCCAGCCGACGGCGAAGCCGCGGACACTCTAGGCGAGGCCGGACTTGCGGGCGACGTGGGACGGCTTATGCTGCGCCTGTCCGAGGGCGACTGGGCGGCGGAGCGCTTCGATGAGGGTGTCGCGATCTGAACTTTACGAAGAGAAGGCGACGCCATGGCTACCTGTCTCACCTCTCTTCTTCTTCTTCTTCTTCTTCTTCTCCTCAAGTAATATGGCACATACCCACGTGGGGGGGATTGGCCAAGGTATAGAGTAGAATGCCAATGAAGCATTTGCGCGGGCAAGGAAACGTCAGAAGACTGAATCAAGATAAAAAAATTGGAAAAATAAAATGAATTCAAGAGGTATGAGTCATCCGGAATAGAATCAATCTAGCCTTTTTTGGACATGCGAAAGAATTTTGTATATAGCTAACAAGATAATCGATTAGTTGCACTTATGTAATCGTGAAGGTAGCCGCATACACTGCTTAACGGGAATCCCTTGGCACTCGCACCGAACGATAGAAGAACTGTAAGAGACAGAGGCAGTCCTAGTCTCGAAAGAAGAACCTCCAGATATTGCTTTCTCTGAACCGCGAACCGCCGGCAAGAGAGGAAAAAATGATCGATTGATTCAACTTGCCCACATGATACACAAAGGTTTGTCGCAGCGAACCCGCACCTGCATAAGTACAAGTTTAAGTGAGGGATCCTACATCGCAGGAGCGTCATGGACACTTCACAAAGCCTTGACTTACACCACCGGATATTCCATGGGTACTTTAGGTGTTGAAAGTCCGCGGTATTAAGCAACGGATCACTCAGAGTGGCTGAAATATGTTGGAACCGCTGGAAACGTGAAGCTGCTAACAGAATGAGGTGAAGGACGGGATATATTACAGGTGCGCTGAGAGCTGACCTTGCCAATAAATCAGCCACCTCGTTAAAATAGACGCCTGAATGCCCAGGTACCCAGACCAAACGGATCTCGCGCACTGTGCTTGGAACAAAAAACCTAAGTGAACGAGTCAAGAAAGATTTTTCCGAATTTTGGAGAGAGACAATAACTGAAAGGCAGTCTGTAAGAATAAGAACCCGTGCGACATGTCTGGGAATTTTGAGAAGAGCCAAACCAATGGCCAAAAACTCTGCGAAGAATATAGGAGTATAATCAGGGATACGAACGGAGTAGCTCCAAGCTAGATCCTGCGAATATATGCCAATCGCCGCCTTCTCACAGCTGCCGGAGGCATCAGTGGAGAGAACAGTATGATGTGGAAAATTCTGTAGGTGTTCAGAAAGAAGACTATTTAGGGTATGTGCGGGCATATGCTTCGCATGGGACAGGAAAATAAAGTCGTAATAGAAGACGGGATCAGCCTGCGTGTCAGCAACTCGTTGCAAGGAGATCAGATCAACCTGAAGCGGAGCTAACAGATTCTGCGTGAACCTAACTTGCGGAAGCTGATAACGTGGCCAGTGATTAGTCAAAAAAAGGTGTGGTTGGGATACAAAAATTGGAATACTAACGCCTGGGGCCGGGTCAAAAGACTTGAGGAAAGTACGCACTGTTAGAAGTTGGAAGCGGGAATAGAGGTTGGGGATACGGGCTTCCAGATAAAGGACAGCGTTGGAAGCTGATTTTGGGAGCCCGAGGTATAGCCGTAGGGCACGTCTTTCCAGTAAGGCTAATGGCTGCAGCTTGTAGTTCGCGCTACCAGAGAACAAGGGGCAACCAAATTCCAGAATCGGTCTCATATAAGCATTCTAGAGCAACAGTAGCGTGTCACGACGCATGCCAAACTTTTTATTGCCAACTCGGATCAAACGGCCCAGTGCACGTTCCCCTTTAACATTATTCTTAATATGGTGTCGCCAGTCCAAATTTCTGTCTTCTTATTCGTTCTTCTCCTCAGCTTTGTAGCTGGAAATGGCACGTGGAATCGTACATGCTATCAAAGGGATAAGCGTCACTAGTAACTGAAATTATAACGCCACAGAAAATTTTAAATAATGATCATAAAGAAAAATTTATGCCGTTTATTTCAAGTGGAAATTCGGAAACCAGAAAAATAACGTAGTCTGCTATTTATGGCCAAGAAAGAAGGAATAAGCAATCGATGGATGGATGGAGAACTTCATTGTGCAAGCTACTTTGGAACCTTCGAGGGCTCAAGGCCACCGGACAGGCCCCTTACGCACATGTGCCCAGGCCACGTAGGGCCATGGCAGTGGCACCCCGGTTCACGCAGCGAATGAAAAAGAGGGAGCGCTCAATGAACTTGACTGAACTGGGTACAAGCCAGAAGGAAAAGCACCAGATGCTTTAAACTTTGAGCTGACGGATGAAACTTTACCTGCCGTAAATGTGAATGAAAATGTAAGGTGGAAGGACAACGCTGATATGAAAGAAGGGCTTAAAGGATCAGTTCTTTAAAGTTTCGTCCAGAAGGAACACAGGGCACTGGACGAGCAAGCGGACGTATCAGTAGAAATACTTAGCATGATTCCTTCAAGGTAACTCTAATATTGCCGCCTCATATTTTCTTATAAACGCATTGACCTTAATTGGAAATGACCTCAAATTATTCAAGTCGGCACAATACAGCAGAAACGATACCTCGCTTGGTTCGGCATATACATAACCGAAAGCTATGAGAAGGGTGTAAGTATTCATCTGTGTTTGCCTACATTTGGAGAGGGAACAGAATAAACTAAGTGAAGAAGCGCATCAACGCGTGAGCTCCAAGACGGAAAGTAAAGAATTTCAGCATATCGCTGAAGACACTTATCCTGCTTTAACCGACCAGGCGGTAGGATGGTTCGACAGGATACCGGAAAGCTCTCTCAGAAGGCGAAAGGTCAGATAAGAAAACGCGGAAGCATGAAATCCTTTAACCCCACATACAGAACACAACTGACTGCGCTTTCAAAGCTACTCAATATAGCACAGTAACGGACATTAAGAACTTTATTATGGAGAGAATCGAACATGCTCTATGGACTGGAGGTAGCTGACAGCGTTCAAGAGGAAACTAAGCATAGGCAAAAATCAGATATATGCGCTAAGATACAAGGAGAGTTATTTCCTTAGCAATAACTGCAACATAGTTCGTGCAGCCCACAAATTCGTTACAAATCTATATCGTTGCCAATGCAATCCTTTTGTTAATGAGAGAGGCATAGCGCACAGCATTTGGGCATCTAGCCAGCAGCGAAAGAGGAAGTAAAGAAAGCCTTAGGAGCAATTGAATGGGGTAAAGCAGCTGATGGAGATCAGGTAATAGGAGATGTGGGGAAGGTAGTGAAATTATTGTGCTCGGAAAACTGGCTACCCTGAATACTCGATGTTCTATAACCTCGAGCATGCCTGATTGTTGGAAGAACACTAGCAGCATCTTAATGCATAAGAAACGGGACGTCAAGGACTTGAAAATTACAGTCCGATCAGCTTACTGTTCAATAAAACTTGTTGCTGGGCTAGTTGGTGACACATACTGTGGTGTCACTCACTAGCCCAGCACTGTGCGTACTGTGGCACATTTGCGTTGCCTTTCTTCTGCAGTCGTCCTTCTTGCGCTACCTTTTTATCTGTTCGTTTCCCGCAACGAATTTACTAAACTACCCCTAATAGAATCTGGGCAGCTTTAGAATTGAAGTTAACTAAGTGAACAGGCTAGATTTCGTAAAGGCTACTCGACGATGGGCCATTATTACACTATCAGTCAGGTGACAGAAACATGCGCATTATTTTACCGCGAATCGTTGCAGTGTTTGTTGATTCTTCAAAGCTGCCGCCACGACGCTTTATCGCTTTGTTTGGGATACAAGACGCGAACCGATTTACCTCGATTGATTGCATCCACGCAGAGCTTAATCTACGTTGTTCCAGAGTGTTCTAGTAACTCTGCACGCTTCATCTATAAAGTTCGCTATCAGTTTTAAATTGAGCACGGCCGACAGCGGCAGGCATTCTGTTCGACGACCGCCGAGCACGCTTGTTGCTGTGCCGCCGCCGAGTGATGTAGTCCATTGTGGGCGCAAGTCAGCCCAAATAAAGAGTTTTGTTTAGACACCATTTTCAGAGCCTTTCTGCTCTGTGAACTGAAGTCATCTTCGTGGCATCTGGTGGATATGCTGGGTGAAACGTGTCGTCGAAGCTTTTCTCGGTAGTGGCGTCGTTTTGAAGGCGGTTCGCGTCGTGATCGTGGTGGTCATTGTACGTGGCGTCGGCGTGTCGGCGGCGGCGTCTTCGTGCGGCATGGTCATTGGAGGATCTTCGGTGTTTCGCTTGGGAGCAACCTCACCTCCAGAGGCTGTTGTCTTTAGTTTGCCCTACAGGGTTGGGAGACCTTCCTCGTACCGCGGCTACATAGCTGAGGCGTGGCGACGCAAAACGCGAGGCTGACGGCGATTGTGAGCGCGAAAGGCGGTTGGGCAATTCTGAAGGCGGGTATCGGAGTCGCTTCTCGACACAATCTCGGTCA